>NW_020837960.1:16783448-17026177 GCF_003676395.1 Aethalodelphis obliquidens | reverse complement strand
CTGCAACGGGAGAGGCCACAACAGTGAGAGGCCTGTGTACCGCAAAAAAAAAAAAAAAAAAAAAAAGAGAAAGCATAACACAGAATAATATACCAGAACTCCTGCTAGAAATTCTCCCATGAATCTACTGCATCTGAATATATGAATAGCTGGCCAACATGAATAACAGGACAGAAACATATAACACCATCAGATCTTTTAACTGTTAGGGAACAACGTTCACAGATTCCTCACGTTAAATGCATGCTGCAATCACTTAAAAGTCTGGGTTTCTATTGCAAGAGGTGTACTAAGTATTCAACTTTGGATTTTTTTTTTAGTTTTTGTTATATTGTTTTTACTCTTACTGGGTTACTTTACATTTTTATACCTTGTACTATATATGTATCATAAAACACCAGCTTTCTGAAACCTGTATAAAACTTCTGCTCCAGGTCTTTAAGATAGAATCAAATCCCAGCAGTAAGCAAATACCTTGCCTTCACAGTTTTTACAATAAAAATTGAAAACGAAACTTGAAGACATTTAGTTCAGTCAAACAGAACAAAGAAAGCAAGTACTGTAGTCTGGTGTCTTAGGCCAACTTTGAGTTCTGAACAGCAAGCTCTCTTGACCACACAGAAATCTTAAGAACAAGTGTGCGTGCACATGTGTCGAACTCTACCATAGACCCATGAGATGCATCAAATATTCTAGCTTTGCTCCTTTCCAAAACTGTGTCAAGAAATCAGGATGAACTGCCAGCAGATTTTTTTTAAACTGAAAAAATATTCTGACATATGACCTTTCCAGTTAGAGAGAAGTCACGTACAGGCTATTGACCAAACCCAAGCTTCAGGCTGTCATTGTTAGTAAAGCTGAGAGACTTGCTGACCTGACTTTATCAAGTGTTACCTGGGCCAGAAGCATCGAGCTCCCTCTGGCTTCTTGCCCTTACTTCCCCATTTGTCATATTCTTTAGATGAAATATCTGACTTCAGACAGTCTGCTGGTGTCCCTAAGAATAAATTAGGTTTTATAGACCTGAATATCTTGCAAGAACAAAGAAAATTTAGGAAGCCCTAAGACTATCAGACTGACCCATTAATTTTTTGGATGTTCACCAGGTTAATATGAATAGGTCTGGTTACCCCTATTGGGGAAGGAAAGGTGAGAGTTCAGGTTTCTGGGCTTTATATTAATAGTTCAAAGCCAGACAACGGGGTGGGAAATTGAACACATGTCCTCTCCTTGCCTGCCAAAGCACATCCTCGACGCAGTTGCTTCTTTATGAATCTTTGTGAATGGAGCATTAAAGGAAATGACTAAAAGAGAAAGAATACACCACGTTCATTAGTCTGATGCTGCACAGTGAAATGTTACTTTCGTTTTCTTTAATGACATTTTTGTAGGACGATGTCAGAAGTAAAGTTTAAAACAGTTTTAATCTCAAAACTTCTTAAAATAGTTGAAAGAGAAAAATCTCTAGGCTAAAAACTGCAGTAGTATAATCTTTCATCTGAACTGTTCAGTAACAAAGGGTTTACATTTGATTGTGTGTGTGTTCATAATCAGCTATTAGTATGGATTCAATCTTTTACTGTGGTTCTATTGGAATAATCATGTTTGAAGCAACCAAGAGTATTTTATTAGCCAGTATTCAAAATTTTAGCACTTAAAACTGAGTAAAGATTGTCAAATCTCTTAAGTCGTGTCTAAATGACAAATTAAATTTTTTAAAAATAGAAAAATTCAATTCAGTAAAAGTATTATACTTACAGCTTAGTTAAAAATAACACACTGAGTTATTTTGGTTAATGTGATTTTACTTAATTCTTGTGGTAATATTTATATTATTTATTACCGTCATGGCAATACAATTTGGGGATTATTAATAAGGTTGGAAAAACTTTTCCACTGCTTTAAACAAGATAGTCACTCCAAGATTCCAACCAAGCCTAAAATTCTACTATTCTAATTAGTTTATTAACAAGAACTAAATAGGACACTTCTTCAGAGACATACACATACTTCTGTATCTCAAAAGCCTTAAGGAAGGAGCAGTTTTAACGAACACATAGAAGCTATATTGCTGAGGGGAAAAAAGTATTTGAGGCCTAAAAAAAAAGAAAGAACAAAATTACAAGGGCCTCTCACACTTCATAGAATTTACCCTTACTCACTCAGAATTCTTTGAAGGGGGCCTATGTATATTTTCGCCTATGACAAGGCAGTATTCTTAACCTCCTTCCACCCCTGCCCCGATCACTACTTCCCACCAAATAATAATTAGATACCAAGAAAATCAAGCCAGTGGCAGCGTGAACACTGGCTCAGCATCTGCTAAAACAGTCAAAGGCATGAACTAGCCTGGCACTCCTCCATACCCTGTCAGACTGAGGTCCAGCTGGCTTGGTGTAGACTCAAGGGACCAGCAAAGGGCAGGTCATCTGGTTGATTCTCCAGTGCCTTAAGCAAGGCTCCACCTACCTAAACCATTCCTCCCACATCAGTTTCTGACTTATTTCTAAACATCTCCAGAAAGAGATTCCACGGTAATCCATTCCAATGCTTAGCAAACCTCACTTTGGGGGAATTCTTCCCTATGTTCAACCTAGCTACCCCCTGCTGAAGTTAAAGACCATTTCCTTTTGTCCTCTTCTCAGCAGCAAAGAGAACAGCTGGTCACCAGTCTCCATACAATAACCCTTCATATACCTGAAAAGTTATATTAAGCCACCCACAAGTTTCTCTCTTCCAAGCTAAATAATCCTGGCTCCTTTAACCCTCATATAGTCCTATTTTTCCACACTTTTGATCAATTTTTTTCTTTCCTCTGTGTTTGCTTCTTGCTCTGATTTACATAATAAATTCCTAGAATACTAAAAGTGAAATCCGATGACATATACACACTACTATATATAAAAGATAACTAATAAGAACCTACTATATAACACAGGGAACTCTATTCAGTGCTCTGTAATGACCTATATGGGAATGGAGTCTAGAGGAGAGTGGATATATATATATATATATGTATGGCTGATTCACTTTGCTGTACAGCAGAAAGTAATACAACATTGTAAATCAACTATACTCCAATTAAAAATTAATTTAAAAATAAAAGTGAAATCTGAGATGTTGAGTCCATTAAAGTGGACTGGGGAAGGGGTTTGAGGATTGTTAAACAGGGTCTAGGCATGGTCAGATGGGGTGACAGAGAGAAAACTGGAGAAAGATACTGGAATTTAATTCATAAAGCCAAGGTAGTCTTGGAAATGTAAGTCTTAGTTATTCTAAATTTTCCACAATCTCTTGCAGAGTCAATGTATTTTCAAGACTAGCATTGGATAATGTTACGTTCAGCTACAAGTTTTGTGAACATCAGTCTTGCCCAACACTCAGAAAACATGCTGTCCGAGGCACCCTTCCGTACACCTCTAGGCCGCAATTAAATGACTAGATAATATCGGCTCTCCAAAAGAATGCCAATCTCCAGTAACTCATCAGCTAATAAATGCCGAATGCAAATGTTAAAGTCCCACACTGAAATGCATGGTTCGACTCTATCCCAATCTTTCATCAAACATAGAGCATGATCGATGCCTGAGACGATCATTCCTTGTCCTGAGATGGTCAGATATGCCTTGCAGGTTTGATCTACATCCCAGACGGCAGAAAGTCCTGAAAATGTTAAAGTGTTTCTTAGAGCACCCTGGGTTCCTGTGCCTCGGAGAACGTGCCACACTGAATACACCAAGAGTTTTCTT
Organism: Aethalodelphis obliquidens; assembly: GCF_003676395.1. Taxonomy (NCBI): domain Eukaryota; kingdom Metazoa; phylum Chordata; class Mammalia; order Artiodactyla; family Delphinidae; genus Aethalodelphis; species Aethalodelphis obliquidens. The sequence goes on along the minus strand of NW_020837960.1, from coordinate 17,022,428 downwards.
TACAAGTCTTTTTCTCAATTTTTATTAAATAAGAATCCAATAAATGTATTCAGAAGTTAAATATTTTACTCTTGATTACGACAGGATACTTTTTAAAAAACAGAAAGAAAAACGTTTTTTGCAAAACTGAAGATGAAACCTTCCCTACTTTGTGGCCTCGATACAGTGAAATACTGATTAGATACACTTTGGCAAGATGCTGCTTCCATTAAGCCAGTTTTGACAAAGTGTGGTGTTTTACAAGTTCTTGTTTCTCAAATAGCACATTTCTGCCTCAGAACTTGTTTTTTTCTTAAGGTATAATTTTTTCCCCAAATATATGTGGTTCAGTTTGTATTTCTCAACTGTCGGTCTAATTCTATTCTTAAGAACCAACAAGGGAACTTCCCTGGTGGTGCAGTGGATAAGACTCCATGCTCCCAATTCAGGGGGCCCAGGTTCAATCCCTGGTCAGGGAACTAGATCCCACATGCATGCCACAACTAAGAGTTCACATGCCGCAGCTAAGGAGCCCGCCTGCCACAGCTAAGACCCGGTGCAACCAAATAAATTAATTAAAAAAAGAACCAGCAAGGCAGGGTGTTTTAACAGTTGTATGCGTGTTCCTGCATACATTTGTGAATTGTGTGTGTGAAAGTGTATTTAGAATGTGTCTTTAATTTACTATCCTGTTGTGTGGACAAGTTGGTCTTTTGATGATTGAAAAGGTACTGAGCTACTTATCAAAAACAAATCGCTACCATCTATGAAATAAATGACTCAAGATATTAGCATGACAGCGAAATTCAAGAATCAAGATCTATGAGGACAGGGATAGTTTTAATATTCAAATTTTGCTTTTTTCCCCCTTCCAACCTCTGTGTACTGAAGAAGGGTCAGGCAGCAATAACTGCAAAGACGGGTTCTTATCTCTCACAGGGGAGCCAGTGGTGAAGTTTTCGACAGGCCCAAGCATCTGCATCTCAATGCAGAACCGAGGGATGCCAGATGTAGGGTGGGCTCCTTTTCTGTGTACCTTCCAGTCTGACTCCCCTGACTCCTACCACTGTAAATTTAAGTGACTAGCACAGGATCTGACTCATAGTCATAGTCAATAAACCTTTGCTGAATAAATGAATGAAGAAAAAAAGTCACAGATTCTAGTTTATATCTTACTGGTACCAATATTTTGCTATAGCTGGACAAACTCAGGAGAAGAGGAAGAAAAGTCCTGTCTGTATGGCTTAAACTGAACTCGGTGGTTAGGTGTTCTTTTTTCCAGTTGTATTTTGACCACCTGATTTAATGAAGATATCATGGAGCGTTAGGACCCTAAGTGGCATTGCTCGCTCACACTATTATTTATTAGATGCCTATACTGTCATGACCTACCTTACCTGTCCAGAGTAATGTGGACTATTAATTAATCCAGGGCCAGGAAACAAACACAAGCATCCTGACTTAGGCTTGAACCTGCTCCCCATTATACTATGACCTCAATTCCTTTGTGACTAGTTACTGTTGCATTCCATTGTCATAAACTGAACACCACGGTAGAGTGCTGTATTAAAATGGTGCTGGCTATATTTCAAAACATTGCCCATTTGGGAGTTCTCTTTTCTAGGAAAAAAGCCTAGTAATAACTCCAATGTATCTCCAGTCACAAAATCTAAAGACCAGGAAAATGTTCAACTAAGATGTAACACACATTTCTTTAAAGACTGAATGAAACTGTGGTTTGCTACTAATGGTCACAGTTTGCTAAAACCAAAGTGTTAGAGTCTGTTTTTCAATGCAAATAAAATATGGTTACCTTTACTGTTATATGCTTAAGAAAAAGCTTTGGATCTTGGCAATTTTTAACTCCAATGTATTTAAATTGTTATTCATTACACTGGATCTCCATTGGTCCCCTTTCCCTCTTCCAACAATGACCCTTCCCCTTAGATAAGGCACCCTATCCTCCAATCTTGGGCTCTCTTCACCTCCCACTAACAAAGATTTTTAGAAGCTCAATCAGACCAGATTCTAGTTACTGGGCTATAAATAACAATATCCTTTAATAGGTTTCATTCCCAAAGGACTTTATATTTTAATAGGAGAGGAAATCTAAGCCAGCCAGTTTCAAAATTTAAAAGACGAAATATATAAATCATTAATCTGTGAGTTCATGATACTAAATAAAAACAGAAATATAGTATAGTAGAACTTAAAATTTCCAAGGGTCCTTTACAAAGTCTCACCAGAGGAATCAAAGATGATCAAGGCACCAGAGATTTTGAATTACTTTTTTTCCTATACTTTGAAAGGAATATCCTGAACTAAAATTGAGGTAAAAATTGACTCAGTGATGATGAAAATTTTACTTTAAATTTTGACAAGTTCTGAATTGGAAAAGGACAGGACAAAAGCTTCTCATACATGGCTCTCAGGAATGTAAACCAGGAAGATATTGCTGTAGGAAAACTGGCAATATGTACCAAAAATCACATGTATATAACATTTGACCCAGTCATTTTACATCTAGGAATTCATTTTAGGGAAATAATCAAAGATGACCCCAAAATTTACATACAAGGTATTTGTGCAACACTTTTAAAAGCAAAATAAAATAATTTCAAATCAACCACAATGTCCAGCAATAGGAGATTGATTAAATAAAATTGGTCAACCATGAATGGAATCACTGTGGGGCAATGCTGACTTACATACCCACTAGAAAATATCCACCCCGCTGATCATTTTGAAATGTATAGAAATATCGAACCACTATGTTGCATACAGGAACTAGCATAGTGTTGGAGATCAATTATACTTCAAAAACAAAGTCACAGAAAAAAAGAGATCAGATTTGTGGTTACCAGATGTGGGAGTGGGGAGAGGAGGAATTTGATGAAAGCAGTCCAAGGGTACAAACTTCTAGTTATAAGTATATACTAGGGATGTAATATACAACATGATAAAGATAATCAACACTGCTGTATGTTATATATGAAAGTTATTAAGAGAGTAAATCCTGGACTTCTCTGGTGGCGCAGTGGTTAAGAATCCACCTGCCAATGCAAGGGACACGGGCTCGAGCCCTGGTCCGTGAAGATCCCACATGCCGCAGAGCAACTAAGCCCGTGCGCCACAACCACTGAGCCTGCACTCTACAGCCCACAAGCCACAACTACTGAGCCCGTGCGCCACAACCACTGAGCCCGTGCACCACGACTACTGAAGCCCACGCGCCTAGAGCCCGTGCTCCGCAACAAGAGAAGCCACCGCAATGAGAAGCCCATGCACTGCAACGAAGAGTAGCCCCCTCTCACCACAACTAGAGAAAGCCCACGCACAGCAACGAAGACCCAAGACAGCCAAAAATAAATAAATAAATTTATATAAAAAAAAGAGAGACTAAATCCTAAGAGTTCTCATCACAAGGAAATTTTTTCTGTTCTTTTAATTTTGCATCTGCATGAGGTGATAGACGTTCACTAAACTTATTGTGATGATCATTTCACAATGTAAGTCAAAGCATTATTCTGTACACCTTAAACTTACACAGTGCTGTGTGTCAATTATACCTCAATAAAACTGGAAGAAAAAATAAACTATGCACCTGTGATGCTGCCTGAAAAACCACAAAGTGTAAAGTGGCTTGAGTGGAATGACCTTATTTAAGAAAAAAACTCATACACACAGACATACATATATATTTACATACTTACACTTTTTAATGACCATAAGAATATACCCCAAGCTTTAAATGGAGTTGCCTCCAGGGAATATGACTGAGACAAAGTGAGTTGGCAGTGTGTGAAGAGAGAGAAAGTTTAATTTTCTGCTTTATAAAACTAGTTATTGCTTAAATCTTTATATCTGGTAAATATATGTTTTATAGTCAAAAATAAAAAGCTTTCAAAACTCATGTTTCACAATAAGGACATGGGAAGCAACTCACAATGTTTTCTCAAGTGAAAAAAAATACAAAATAGCACAAACAATGTAAAAATATTTTACAAACTTTGTAAAAATAAATCATATATGGCATAGAATGTAAGAGAAATATAAAGAGTCAAAAGGAATGAAAATATATCAAAATATTACTGGTTAGTTCTGAGTGGTGAGATTAAGATCAATTTTTTTCTTTTTTTCTGAATTTCGTAAATGCTCTGCAATAAACATGAATTACTAGCATAACAGAAAAAACATTAAATGTTATTCTTAATACATTAAAATATTTCAAACAGTTCAATAAGTTAATGGTATTTGCTTTTCTAATGCTAAGATTTACACACTCTGCCAACATTGACACTCACTTTAAACGCTAAGCAGTGTTATGCTGAAGCTTGAGATGTCTAATTTCTACGGACGAGTATCCTTGTAGCTCAATTGAAATGTGCTTGTTCTAATAAAGACTAAAAATAGTAGACATAAGAAGTGACCTTACGTGGCAGACCAACACGCAGCTGGCGAAACTGAGGTGCAAAGAGTTAAAGTGGTTTTCCAAAAGCTCAAATCTTTTCATTTAATGGAAGGACTGAGACGAGACTTGATTCTCCCAGTCCAGTGTTTTTCCATGACATGAGGCTGCTATGTTTTTGGATGAGAATCACTGAAACCACAACAAAAATAGCGCTTTAAGAAATATACAGCAAAAGGGCAAATGAACAAAATTTGTATGTAGCTTCATGGAGAACTGTTAAATCCAACAAAACTCCAGGTTCCACTCTCAAAATGCCACTGGCCTTTCCAAGAATTCTACGTAGAAAAAAATGATTAGATTGGACCTAGAAGAATACTTAAAGAAACTTGATTTTTATTTTAATAGTAACACAATTCAAAGCTTAAATGAAAACATCTGGTTTCACTTTCTTTACTGATTATGATAGCTAGAGATTCTGAGACTACAAGCATGACTCTGTCATTTATTTGATATGCAAATAAAGTTCTTGGCTTGAGTGTAAATCTTATACTTTCAGTTGTGCCCCTTTTAACTATTTATTTTTTATATCCCCTCTTGGGTCCAAAAAAAGTTTGAGGTAGAGTTAGTCATTAAGAAATGCATCCTTCCCACAAAATGCCAACAGGCACAATTCCCCCCAAAAGAGTAGAATAAAGTAGACCTTGATTTATTAGAATTCAGATCACTGGGATAACTGCCAATTCTGCTTTTTTCCACCCTCTTCCACAGAGGTTGTGACCCAAATCTCAAGATGAAAGGCCAAATTTGGGGGCAGGCGGGTGGAGACAGGGAAGAGGTGACCACGTGGTAGAGGGATCGATTTCTATTGCAGCTATGAAACAGACCCGTTTATTAAGAGCCAGGTACTGTGCTGAATGATAATCAAAGATTACCAGGGTCAGATGAGAAACTTGGGGTTGTTCCCAAAGGAATCAGACCCCCAGAACTGCTCTCACACTGCCTAGCTCTCACCAAACACCCTCTTCACATACACACACACCAAAACAAACAAAAACATCCAAAACTGTCAGCCCTCTCATTAATCAACTAAGTTTGATATCACAGAATTAGGCACTTTCACCTTTGCTAATGAAAGTCTCGCTTTGGTTCCATGTATCACAAAACCAAATATGTAATTCTGGATCTCAACAATGAACTACTTCTGGGACTCGTTGCAACACATTCTCATACTTAGAGGGCCTTAGGCCTATCTTTTCCTCACAGGGAATCCTCTCCTAGTTGGGATCTGTGCATATATTCACTGACAGTCCCAAGGTACCAGAGTGTGACTGTGTATTCATTCATGTCAGGCAACATGACATTTCAGAAAATGGGGGCCTGGGAGGCCCCTCTCCCTCAGTTTTTATTTCACCAGACCTAGATATAAAATTGGTAATTCCATCTGAACCAGAAAGAGACACTGAGAAGAGAACCCAGGTAATACGGTGTAAATATATACCTTTCCATAGTCGAGTGTATTAGTCTCACTTCACAATACTCCTAAATTTGAGGTGGAGAAGGAGACATCCAGAATACTCGTTCATTTATTTAAGGAAGCAGAAATTAAATGAATGGGGGGAAAAGGAATTACCCACAAATCACAATTAACTACTGTTTAAATTTTTTTTAATAAATAAACTAACCAGTTCATATAGCTAGAATTTTTTAAAATATGTCCTGCAACCTACTTTTACGAGGCGAGGGTAAATGAATAGTATTTCAACTGGCAACAGGATATTAAACTAGGCAACTGACAGGTTATACCACTAGATGTGTATCTATTAAGCCCAGTCCTCACATTTCCATGTCCAATGCTGCATAGTAACAACTGTTGCTTCTAAGCCATTGAAGTTCACAGTAGTAACTGTGATGTCCTAAAATTCCTACTAAATAAATCAACTAAATTAAATTCTATTTAGTATAGTCATGCTAATCAATAGATCTCATATTTTTTCTCATATTTTAATTGATTATAAACTGGCAAGCCACATATGATAATATTGTCCAGTTAGTTAAAAATAGCCCAATCCTGAATATTTAAAACCACACTGACTTTACCTACTACAAATATGACAAGTAAAACAGAAGAAGAGACCAAACCACACTGACAACCCAGGAAGCTATAAATGCTGCACTGACTCATCATCTGATATTACATACTGAAATATTTAAGTATGTCCCGACTTTTATACCCATCCGGATCTCACATCCCTAAATAGACATAAACTATTTTCCAAGTGCAGAAATCAAGCTGGGTCCTCTCATCCTAGCTTTCTGGGAATTCTGACCACTACTCCCCACCTCCCTTCACCACACATGCATTTTCACCACTTGAGACATTGCAGGGTGAGGGAAAGAAAGAGAAAGAAAGAGAAGTCTCATGACTTCAGAAACTGGAAAGAGGAATTAAATTCTGAAAAGGAGAAAAGAATGGAAGTTTTGCTTAATTCAAGTATTGAGCAAAATATTGTTGCTTAATGATCTTTTAAAAGATACACTAGATCTTTTTAGCCATCTATTCCTTTATTTGATTTATAAGATGTGAAACTATAATGTAATGAAACTTGACCACACAAAAATCACTTCGCCCCACACACCTGATAACATCCCAGTCCCCCTTGCCCCCCAAATCATAGCTCGAGTGATAGGGCCTTACTTTGTACTCTTAAATATCAAGCAAACTAAATGCTAAAATGAGGAGCCTAACACGGTTGAACTGGGAAAAACACAAAGTGGAAATTTACCCCCTCTCGGAAAAATAAGTAAAGTATATGTTAAGGAAATGGGTAATTCAGGGAACCAGAGTACTTAAATAAATTCCCAGATGTTTGTGTTGCTGTCTGAACGTTTTAAAAAGGAAACAGCTTTTCATTACTTTATGAATCCTCCCTCATTATGAAGACAGTTTCAAAGCCCCCAGCATTCAGAAGAGAAAGCCTGTTCTTAGCGTTGTCAGGTTCCTGCTGCGTCTCAGTCACCACGAATGTTCCAGGAACCCACAGAAAAAGCTCAGGCCTGCAAACATGTCTGATTTTGACCTCCCAACCCCCAAGTCTGTGTTTATATAATTCATAATTAAGGTGGATTTATGAAGCTCGATAAAATCACATTTCATATTTCCCTAATCAATATTTCAAAACAAGTAAACCAACAGTCATTTTAACATTAACAGCATGGACAGGATAGCCATAAATCCCCACACCTTCCCCTGGACATCACACGTCTTCACTGGGAAGCTTTAACTGCCTTTGGCAGTGCCAATGGATGTGGTTAAAAATCAAGCAGAAAACATCCGAATATGCACACTCAGCCACATGATTTTCACTGTCTAAGACTCAAAATTTTTTTTCAAACAATTTTCACCCAATTTAGCTTGCCTTCCTTGCCTGTAAATTGCAATACTGCCAAGTTACAAGTTAAAGATTCTGCCAATTTTTCAGTTTTGTGAGCAAGAGAAGTCAGTGTATTTCCCTAAACGAGTAATGTGTGTGTGTGTGTATGTGTGTGTATGTGTGTCTGTGTGTGTGTGTATTGAATTAACACTTGGTTATAGCAGTATACCACAATAACATATGGAAATCTTGTTCAAAATTTCCAAAATAACTCGCACGCACGCGCACGCACACACACCCTTCGTGTATAGGTCATGGAAAAAAAAGTCAAACCCAGACTGAACTGAGAGGGACTGGGAAAGATATCATTTGTAAGTTATAAGTGCTAATATCCACTGCCATTATTGATTCAGTTTAGGGAGAACAATTTACCACCATCCTAGATCTTTATTCTAATGTGACTCATGTTACACATGTGAGCAAGTGACTAGTTTCAGCCTCCACACAAACAAATTTAACTTCTAGAGAAGTCTCCAAAGCAAATTTATAGCCAAAGACAGACTCAGTTCAGAAGCAGTGGTGGTCATGGTGGCGGAGGTTCTTCTTGGGTAATGTCTCATTTAGGCACAACCATGAGGCTCTGGAGAAGAAAACCCTCAGAACACCCTGCAGGCATGAGGCTGCAGCCATGGAGCCAGCTAATCAGCCTTCCTTCCTCAGACTATGCTGCTTTTTAAGAAAAAACAAAATATTGAGATAGCTTTTTAACTGCAAATATCTGGGAAATATCTACACTACACCCAGGGCTTTAATACCCTCCCTCCCTTCCCAAATCTAGGAAAGTGGTGTGCTCCCTGTCAAATAACCAGTACAGATCATAAATAGCCAGATGGTCATTGCAGTGTGAGGACCAAGAACTTGCATCCATTTTCAGCAAGAGTCCAACCATTCTGGAGGGTCAAAAGCCTTAAAAAATAAACATACCATAAATACTGAGACACAGACACACACACACAAAGATTAAAGGATACTCAATGTCACACACTTCATACTAGTGAAAAAATGGAAAATAACCCAAATGTTCAACAATAAGAAATTAGTTTGACAAAATGTGGTATATTCTTCCATAGATTATGATGTAGAAATTTTAAAATGATGTTATAGAACAATAATGACATAGGAAATATTCATGTATATTATTTAATGATAAAAGCAAGTTTAAAACACATTAGGGGGCTTCCCTGGTGACGCAGTGGTTGAGAGTCTGCCTGCCGATGCAGGGGACACGGGTTCGTGCCCCGGTCTGGGAAGATCCCACATGCCGCGGAGCGGCTGGGCCCGTGAGCCATGGCCGCTGAGCCTGCGCGTCCGGAGCCTGTGCTCCGCAACGGGAGAGGCCACAACAGTGAGAGGCCCATGTACCGCAAAAAAAAAAAACAAAAAAACACATTAGGATGTAATCCTAATTTGAAAAAAAAGAATACTGTATAAAGATATGACTGGAATGATAGACATCAATAACAGCATTATCTCTGGGTAATGATAGGAAAAGTAAATTTTATTTCCTTCTTTGTGTTTTACTGTATTTTCCATACTTTCTACGGTGAAAATATATTATTTTCATCATCAGGTAAAAAATAAATTTTATTTTTAAAATTAATCACATGTCATTCTTACAGAGAAATGGTTTCCTTTCTTCCTTTTTGTCCTATCCTACACCTCCACCCCCCAAAAACAAACAGCCTGAATTTCACCAGTTTTCCTGACTTCACCTGGGTTCTTTTCCTGTTTAAGTCAAGTGGAAACAGTCCTGGAGGAAATTAGACTGTAAAGACCAAATGCTTCATAAATTCATGTTCAAAGAAGGCAAGTAAGACCATAAGTGGCCAAAAGAATTTGGTGATGAAAATAAGCCACTAAATGGATTATTTACTTTAGTCTTTACTGATAAAAAAATATTAGCAAGCTTTGCATTCTTCAATTACATTTTGAAGCAGAAATTATGCCATTTTACTCATTTATTCATTCAGTCACTGTAGTCCATTTGGGCTAATATAACAGAATACCATAGACTGGGTAACTTAGAAACAAGAGAAATTTATTTCTCACTGTTTTGGAGGCTGTGAAGTCCAAGATCTTGGTGCCAGCAGAGTCAGTGTCCGGTGTGGGTCTGCTTCCTGGTCTATAGACAGAAGTCCTTTCACTGTAGCCTCACCTGGTGGAAGGAGCAAGGGAGCTCTCTGGGGTCTATTTTACAAGGGCAGTAATCTCATTCATGAGGATTCTACCCTCATAAGCTATCATCTCCTAAAGACCCCATCTTCAAAATACCATCAAAAAACCATTGGAGATTAGGTTTCAACATAGGAATTTGGCAGGGGTTGGACACATTCAGTCCATAGAAGCCATCAAACACTATGCACTTCTTATGTGCCCACATGGTGCCAGGCTTGGAACACAAGCCTGGTCCTTGGCTCAAATCCCTCACAGGCTGCTGAATTCCCAGCTGCACTTGTGGTTTTCAGGGCACCCACCTCTTCCTCACCCATCCTTTTCTTCAGCCACGGCAGTTCTTTATGTGTCAGCCTTCCATTAAAGTTTCACTGGAATAAAAGATTCCTTGGCTTAAAAAAATAAAAGAACGTTTGGAACTCTCTACTCTCCTATTATTTTATTATCAATTTTTTTTTTTTTTTTTTTTTTTTGCGGTACGCGGGGCTCTCACTGCTGTGGCCTCTCCCGCTGCGGAGCACAGGCTCCGGATGCGCAGGCTCAGCGGCCATGGCTCACGGGCCCAGCCGCTCCGCAGCATGTGGGATCCTCCCTGACCGGGGCACCAACCCGTGTCCCCTACATCGGCAGGCGGACTCTCAACCACTGCGCCACCAGGGAAGCCCTCTACTCTTATTTAATCAACTAGATGCTCTGGAGTTGAGTGGCAACCACTCACAATTTTAAATTAACTCATGGGTAAGACTATTAGCCCAAATGCTTCTCCCCCCAATATGATGTGTTATAATTGTATGCTATCATCATCTGCTTTGAAAACTTCCCATCAACCTTTCCCACCCTTTAGCATACCAAATTCCCTAAGTGGGTTTGAATTCTTAACCTTTGCTGGTAGAGTATAACCACATCCCAGTTAGGGACCAGGGGACTGTTTTTCTTTAGGCCACTTGACTATAATCAAGTGGTCTAGCTCTTTTTCCCAAATTCTGGTCTAGAACTAGAATAAGAACTATTGGAGAATTTGTTTAAAATGGAGAGTCAGGCCCCACCTCCAGAAAATCTGATTATATGAGAGTGAAGTGGGATTCCATGTTTTTAACGAGCTGCCCAGGTGTCTCCTAGCTTGATAAACACTTTTGGAGACAAAGATTCTAGCCTTGGTGAGGGAGGCTCAGAACGTTGTTAGATCTCAAGAAACCTTGGGCATCTGTCATAACACATTTTCATTATTTACCTGTTTATATATTCTATTTCACCCACTAGATTTGAAGCCCCTTTTGGAAAAGTAACTTGACATAGTCGCTGTATCCACTGGCTCAGTGCAATTCTACTATGTCTAATAAATGTTTGGCATTAAATTAATTAATAAAACAAAGAACAGCAGTAATTCATCAAATTCTGATCCTACTGGACTAAACTACTTTTTCCATCAATAGACTACTATTAATAAACCTGTTATTAGAGTTAATATGTTTTTTTCTCCTGTGAGATCCAATTCAGCTAAACAATTAGGGACAGCTTTTTTAAAAAAAAGTTTCTTACAGTTTGAGTTTTAAGAGTGCTCCATGAGGTAAACAGGATAAGAACAGTTATCCAGCTGTTTTAGCTGAGGACACAGGCCAAGGAAGGATAAAATGACTAGCAAGTACTCACAGTTTTTAGTATTTGCACAGGCAAGAATGCAGTGTGTTGTAGTGAAAAAGCATACTCTTTATTGCCGCGCTTGAATTGGAGCCCTGCCATTTACAAGCTGTGTGATCTTGAACAAGTTATTTAAATTTTCTGAGCCTCCCTTTTTTTTTGCATGTACTCTATACACAGGGACAGACAGCAGGTTTGTCTGAAGCATTAAATGCGTCTAGGAGAGTGTTTGGCACATAGCAGGAGCTGAGCACACATTGTATTCCTTCCTTCCTGACACACTCTCCACAGCAAGGACTCGGTTTGTCTTCGCCTGGCAGTAGTATGTACTCAACAAATATTTATTGAATTGATTGATTAACGTAATCCTAGGATTAAAAATAACCCCACAAACGTCTTTTCCTTTTACCTATCAAATGTTATCAATCTATAAAATTATAATATTACCATAATCCCTCCCCCAATCACAAACCCCAGATGGTCTACATACTAATGACAAGCTATATTCAGTTATAACCCAAGGAGAGTGACTTAGAGACTACAAACTGTGAAATAAAGAGGGAGTTTCCATTTAAATATAAGACTATACATATGTTTCTCTGTATAATAAAACAAAACTAATACATCAGCATCTCTTTATTCTGAAATTTTCTAGCAAGCAAGGATGGTAAAGACAAATTAATCACATGTGTGAATTCAATCTGTATAAAACATTCCTACTTATTGTGATCTCCTTAATTTTTATATTGGCAACCCTAAAATAACTTATAGGGATACTATAAGTTCACTCAACCCTATTTTTTCCACAGGGATTGAAAGTCCTCAAATGTGAATACTCTTAATATGATTTTCTTTTCAAGGATCATCACCCTCTGGGTTGCGAAAAGCCCTCATGAGAAGAGTGAACAGACTTGGAGTCAGATAGCTCTGCCACTTTGACTCGCCAAGTGACCTTGCATAATAAACTCACTAGGCCTCAGTTTCCTCATCTATAAAATGGAAATATAATAGAAATATAAACACCTACTTCATGGAGTTGTTATGAGGGTTAGGAAAGGCAATGTACGTGAAGTGCCTATGAAACACAGCAGGGACTCAATTTATTGTCCCTCCTGCCCCTACCAAAATGCTACAAACGGATTCAGTGGTTCCAATTAAAAGTACAACATCTAGGTATTTTCATAATTAATCATTAAGACATCAAACTAACATTTTTTAAAGTCTAGTTAGTTGCAAGACTTTTCCTTTGTCCCTCTAGAGAAGAGTCATTAGCTTATAGCAGTCCTGAGACTCACAAATGTCATGAAGGCACCGGCATTTCCAGAGAGGATAAGGGCTGTTTCAACCCATGAAAGCTTTCTCTTTCCTATGAATGCTCTCCAGATTTCTCCTTTGGACTTCCTTGAGCTACCTTGAGCTAAATGCCCCACCCCCATGATCTGACTTTCTGAGAGTTTAAAGCCTGCCCTGTCTGGTGCCCTTTATATTCCAGGGATGCTGAACAACTTTATTTCTCTGTATCTTCCATTGGATTGTAAACTCCATGAGGTCAGGGCAGTATCTTCTTCACTATTTTAGGTTTCATCTCAAATGTCAATTTTCTAACTGCAGTATCTTCACAAAATTTTCTGCTAGATGAGTTCTCTTAAAATTAATTTTTAAGGGGAATTCCCTGGTGGTCCAGTGGTTAGGACTCGAGGGCCCGGGTTTGATCCCTGGTCGGGGAACTAAGATCCCACAAGCCTCACAGCACGGCCAAAAATTCTTTTTTAAATATTTTAAATTCGTTTTTAGGTTTCTTTTTTTCTTTTCAAGGTGTGAAATATTAACCATGTAGGTAGAATAAGCATATATATATATATATATATATATATATTAATCTATACATGCCTCAGCAGATGCTGGCACAGAATACCAGATCCTTTAATAAAATAAAAGTGAATCTTCAAATCTTAACACCAGAAGGGAAATCTAGAGGGCATCTGATCTAGTGCAGCACCATGCCCCCCTTAGCATCATTTCCTGCCACCACCATGAAGGCCCCATGATGCACTGCTCACACTTTAAACCCCTCTTTTGGGTCCAGGTTAATCACCCAAGGCTGTCTCTCTACACCCCCACCCAGTCCTCTCCCCTCTATGTTCCAGAAATATTGAATTTCTTGTAAGTAGCCCTAAACAGCCATGCTCACTTCACCATATATAAGCCCATGTGTCCCTTTTCACAGCATATTTTAATTGCCTTGTTTTTTCTCTATAGAGAAAATTGGATTGTGAGCCCTGTGAGGTCAGGAAACGTCCTATTAATTATCCCATTCCTATTCCTGGCATGCAATGGGCTCTCAATAAATATGTTAACTGAATGACCTCCTTTTGGCAAGAGTTTCAGAAACACTTTACTAAAGAGTAAACAGAAAACAAATGGGAAAGAATTAAAATAGAAGGAACAGCCAGGAAAATATAGATATGCCATCCTAGTTTGGTCTCTGGGAGGTGGGAGTCTTGTGCCATCCACCTTTAGACTGGGCGTACCCACCCTGTCTTCTTAGTCCAGGCAGCAAAACTCCACAGGCCTCTTTTTCTTAGGGAGAGGGCTACCCTCACCACCTCCAGCCCTCCACACACAGCTCAGGGCCTGTCTCCTCCTCCTTTCCGTGCCTCCCCTGCCGTCCTCCAGGTAGGCCTTTCACCCCCATCAGACTAGTCCTGCAGGGAAGCTCACCTCCCCATCACAGGTCAGGACCTCCTCCCCCCACCCACCCCGCAGGCCCAGCAGTGTGTGGGACACACCACGTCCCAAGAAGGAGGCACAGACCTGAATGTGCCTGGTATAAATCTTTACCAGGCCTGTGACCAGCTCACAAGAGGGAAAGAGGAATGGCTCAAATTCACTTCTACAGGCAAAAATACCTATAGGCTCCTAAGAAAGCAGTCGGCCTTAAGATCACTGCAGATCTGGAAAACTTGTGTAATTCTTTTTTGGTGGAAGCAGAAACCTGACTCTGAGCTAACCCCTGACCAGAGGCCGCTGGGGCCTAGAAATACCCTTGTGAATTCTCCGCGTCTAGGCCGGGGCCTGGGGGTTCCCTGCCGTCCGGCCATCGTCAGAGGCCTCCCTGAGGGCTAGGCCGGCCCCAACTGGACGACCTGTGGCCCGACTGCGGCCCGCACGCAGAAGGCGGAGACCGCCGCGCCGCTTGGGCTGGGAGCGCCGCCGGGTCGCTCAGGCCAGGCCCAGCGCGGCCGCTTCGAGCTCTCAGAATCCTGCGACCCGCACCCCAAGCGCTTCCTATGACCGACCAGACCCTCAGAAACAGAGAGTTCCTCCCCGCCTTCCCCTCCCCGCCAAACTTGCCTGCTCCACGAAGCTCGAGAAGCGGTTCCCCTTGCGCGCCCCTCGCTCCAGGCCGAGCTTGGAAGCGCCTCTGACTTCGCTGCGGCGCCGGAACCCGCGTGGGCTGCCCTGGGCCGCCGCTGCTCGGTGGCCCCGGCTCAGCGCGCGAAGCCGTCCCCGCTGCCCCGCGCCCCTCGGTGCGAGGCCCGATCGGGACCCCAGGGGTCCTGGGAGCCGTGGCCCTTCCGACCCCTAGACATCCAAACCAGAGAGCCCTGGAGTTATTCCGGGCCGCGGGGGTGGTGGAGGATGGGGGTTCCATTCACGTCTCCGTTTGCAACAATAATGACACGTCCTGGTCCCACTGATGCCAGGAACCCCCCGAAGGCAAGCCGGTGGCTCCGCCGGCCCTTCAAGCGCGACGTCCAGTTTGCACGAAGTAATCACCAACTTCTGCACTCTGGGAAGGATTTTGAGGGGGAACCGGGCTGAGCCCCAGACAGCAGCTCCGGGCCGGACTTGGAACATACTTTTTTTTTTTTTTTCAAATCTGACCCGGATCCGTGGCTCTGAACTTATTGTGACCTCAGCGGCCCGCCTCGGGCTCTGCGCGAGCGGGAACCCGGTGCGGGACTCAGGATTCATGCTCGCACCCGGGGCTTGCAGACCACTGGAGGGGAGAGCGGGGAGGTATTCGTATGGGTTCACTTATGGGGTGTTTTTCTAGAACGAGATAAATAGATCTCAAAACAGTAAAGTCCTGGTCCCGAAGCCACGACCGCGCCCCTAGGTCTCTCCAAAGATCCCCTCCGGGCGCTTGTCTAAAAAGGGGACTTTGGAGCCCCAAGTTTTCCTCAGGCGCGTTGGGTTGAACTTGGGGGCAGCTCTCGCGAAGCGCGCATTGCGCCCACGCGCTCACCTTGGCGGGAGCCACGGACTAATTAGGTGCCCCTGTTCTCCCGCTCAGCCGACGGGGCAGCCCGGCTCCAAGGTGCTGAGACCTGCGGCAGACGCCAAAGTCACCCGCCGTGACCGGCCTCGTCATTTAGAAGGAGAAAGGGCAAAAGGGCTGCTCGAAACCCTTTTTTAATACTTGACAGTTTGAGGCAGGAGCCTTGTAAGCGGAGACGAACGTGCGATAATTCTCTGCTGTTTGAAGAGCAGTGCAAAGCTGCCAAGAAACTCACTACGACGTGACTGTTTACTCCTGCGAATGGGCCTCAAAGAAAATATGCTTGGACCAGGTGACCCGGCGAGATCCGCAAAGCCGCTCCCGGCGACTCTCTCCTCCAGCGAGTCCGAGACCGGGGAGAGAGGAGCGGGCAGGTGGGTTTCCTCCACCCCTGAGTGCTACAACCTCCTTCTCTATTTTCTCATTTTATTTTTTAAAATTAAAAAGACAGAGAGAGCGCGCGCACAAGTCTTAAAAGTGGATAGCTGAATAGCGTCTGATAAAATTTGCGCTATGAAAAACAGGAGGTCGAGATAGATCAGTGCGTGGGTGAAGGCTGCTCTAGCAGAAACTCGAGAAGTGAGCGGGAGCCCACAATTTTCGTTTTTACTGTAGAAATTGGTAAACGAAATCAAATGGCAATGGTTACCTATTACAGCCACTGAAAAGTTCGAAATAATTTAATGTGTTTCGGATTTATATGTATGTAATCACCATACTTTTTATTTTGTCTAGCTATTTCCATTAAGTTTTAATAAGCTATCAAAGTTCCCTGGATAAATTTTGTGAGGGTTTTTTTGGGGTTTTTGTGTGTGCGTTTTGTTTGGTTGTTTTGTTTTGTTTGTTTGTTTTGTCTGAGTGAGTGGAGATTACATGAACCAGAAGCGAAGTTTGAGCATAATTTTCTTAGCCACTGGGAAGTCTATCTCCTGCCAAAATTCCAAGGATGGGAAGAAGAAAGGGAGACTAAATACTCATTGAGTACCTACTATGTGCAGACAACCTGATAGGGCTGGCTTTATAAATTTTATTTAATATTAATAATTGTTTATCAATAAGAGCTCTTTTAAAAAGACCAAACACTTTCTTCTGCATCCGGACCTCAAAGGGACAGCTTCCATAATTTTATTTTATTTGCAAGAATTTTGTTTTTATTACTTCCTTCTTCTAAGTGACGTAACTGCTAAGCTTAGTGGAGAGATCCATGTTTAATGATATTAAAGTCTGTTAGTTTAACTGATTACATCTTTTAGTGTTAATCCTGTCTGGGGCGGGGGGTTCGGGGTGGGGAAGTGAAGGTGAGTCAGCACACGGTGAATTTCTCCTAACTCTTTAGGTCCCTGTAAAAATAAAGAAATCCCGAACTGCTCGGGAGGAGAAGGAACTTATAACTGGGAGGAGAGCACTGTCACTGAAAGCGATGGCGGGGGGTGGGGGGGGGGGCGGGAGGGAAATGCAAAGCAAAACTTTTTCGTCTCTGTGGATCAAAGGAACCGAAAACATGACCCGTTTTGTAAGGGCTATGCAAACACTGTGGCTTGTGCTGACCACTGATAGAGGCTGAGTTAGACTAGAGGCTACATATGTTACAAAGAATACGATGCAATTGCGTATGCGGAGCTTTAAAAAAAAAAAAAATGAGAAGGGAGTTGACAGTCAGATGAAGTGGGAAAAGAGGGGAGGAGAATACACCCAGGAGCCTGAGCAGCCAGGTAAATCATCAAAAACTCAGTTCCTGCAACTAATGAAAAAACCAATCTCACTGTAGTCCAGGGGAAATGGTTCGCTGACGCAAGGCTGATGGTGAGTCCATTTGTCGTGCTTCTTTTCCGGACTATCAAAAAAGTTATTTCGAGATTCAGCCAAATGTTTTGACTGGGAGACTGAAAACGGGACGAGGCGTTTCCTGCCTTAACGTCCGAGCCCGCAGCAGGGCCCAGAGCGGGGCGCGCTCCGAATCGCGCGCTTCCCGCCCGGGGCGGTTCAGAAAGGACGCTCCCCGCCGCCCTGGGAGAAGCGAGCCCGAGGTCAGGCGGCGGGGGCTGCTCGGGTTCCACGTGGGGCCTGAACTTCAGCCTTCCTCTGGAGGAATGCTCCTCTAGTTTTGTTCTGGAAGGGAAAATGGGCTCAGCTCTACGAGAGCTATCAAGAGTCCCACTCGCTGGACAAACCTGGAAACTCTGGAAGTTCTAAACTGAGCTTCCCTCGTTCCCTGAGTCCCTTTCTATCTTCTTTACCGGCGCTAAAGGGCTGCTTGCCGAGGGGGTGCTCTTTTAGATGATTTTTTTCCACGTAGACCGGAGAAGGGCCGCCGCCCGCTCCGAACGCGACTTGCCGACCTCAGCGCCCTGGGCTCGCGCGGCGCACCGCCCGCCCCTCCGCGCCCGCCCAGCCCCGCTCGCGGAAAGAGCCCGAGGGGGGAGTATCTTCTCCGCGGGCCAGAGCTCGGTGCCAGAGCGCTCTCCTGACATAACCTTGCCCAGGGTGGGCCAAGACGTGCACTAACCATCGCTTGGCTCCCCTGCTGCCGCTGCCGTCCCCACTACCGCCGGCAACTGCCTTGGACCCAAGAGCAGAAACTCTTGCCTCACAGCTCCCCTTGGTCCCCGCTTTCCCAGCCCTTTCCGGGATCCCACACCCCCACCCCACTTCTCCCGCCCGTCGGGGCCGAACACTGGCACCGCTCCTCGAGCCCGTTCCGCCGCGCCATTTTAACCCCTTGGACGTTTCCGCTGCGAAGAGGGCGGGAAACAGAGAAGAGCCGCCATCCTCACCTCACCTCACCCCCACGCCACCCCGCCCGGTCCTCACCTAAGGCGGCCCAGAGGGGATTATGAAACAACTCGGTGGTGGGCGCGGGTGGGGGACAGGCTACCTCCGGACTCCCGAATCTTTGGCAAAGTCTCGGGAACACTTGTGCTCCCCCAGGACAGTTTTCTTCGCCTCGGGGCGAGCGCGGGGTGTCCGAGTTTCTTAGCACTAGCTGCGAAGAGCTTCTCCCTTTCCCCAGCCCCTTTAAGGACATCTGATCTTCAGTCTCCAACTTTCTCCTCTCGTCTACAAGCTTCGTCTGCCGCGGAGAGCGACCCCAGGCGAGGCCGGGAAGGGAGAGAGCTAGTGTGGGGTTAACCCAAACCAGGGCGCCCAGAGGTTGGCTGAGGCCCTGCGGGTCGAGGCCCCGCGCGCTCTTAAGCAGGAGGGAGCCCCCGGGGATCCGCGCGGGGCATGTTGCCGCGCCTGAAACAGGCGTTCCCTTTTCCAGATCATATTCCGCATAAAATCTAAAGCCAGATGCATCGCTTGGGCAAGTTACCATTTTACTGCGAAAAGCACAGATGTGTTTCCAAACTGGACTCCAGATCAAGGTTTCTGGTGCGGGTTCCAGTGGCCTGCGCAAGGTTGGGCTTTCGATGCCTTAAGGGACTACCCGGACGGGTAACGTTTTAGATGCTGTAGTCTGAACCTAGCCCAGGCAAAGCATCATTTGCGAATGCGAAGATTTAAAATAAAAAGAAAAGGGGGAGGGGTGCGAAATAAAGACAACTGCGGGCTTTCAAGGCCGTGTGTGTACTTTTTAAGTGGGGCGGAGGAGAAAAGACCAACTTCATAATTATAGACGCCCAGTTTAGCAAGATAACCTGATGGAATCTCTGTTTCACGAAAATAAGTTACAAGAGGAAAAACTTGTAAGAAAGTGAGAACAGCGGCCACATATGAAACCAAAGGGCGAGCATGGTGAAAGCAAGCATTTTAATCAGTCTGTTGAGTGAGTCAAAAATAGCTTTTGCTGAGTTTTTTTTTTTTTAAAGAAATAGAAGAGTCTTTCCAAAAGTAATAGCCTACGGGTCTATTTCACCTGCAGGTCTCCTCTCATCATTGTATAAAGAAATTTGGGTGGAGTGGGCCATGTTTTTCACAGAACTTTCTGGTATTTGCAGTTGTGGTAAAGAGGGAAGGAATAAAAACGAACAAAATTAGTCTGGGATTGGCTGCTGCCTGTTACCGGCATAACATTAGCAGGAAACCAAGACTGCCTTCTCGAGATTCGCTTAAAAGAATTCAATTTTGCATCTTTTAAAATTATAGCCGTTTTTGAGTCCTTTCGGTGAAATGAATAACCAGAGATGCAATATCTAAACAATGCACACATGTACATAATTCCAAGTCTACTTATTTACAGAGTGAAAGGGCGCGGTGCGAAAGCGCCCCTGCACAGGTAGAGGTGTAACAGCTATGCGCTGCGCCGTGCATTAGGCGCCAGTGAGAGAAAACACAAACCCAAACTACTCGCACAGAAAACTATGTTTCCACATTCGACTCATTTAGGATCAAATGATTTTTTAACACTTGCCAAAACCCACAGCTATTGCTACAAGAAAGGTACCATGCAATGGAATAAAGTTAGCTGTTTATGTGGGCAAGGTGGGGCTTTTCGGGCGTTTGGCTACACAAATGTACTGGAGTGACAGGGCGAGCATCTTGCAGGCCAATCTCCCAGTGTTTGTTCATTGCGGGGGCAGGTGGGGGAACGAGGACGCCTTTTAGCTGATCAGACTGTAGCTGTCACCCCTGAGGGGTGGTTGTGGAGGTTACCTTCACCTCATAAAGATACTCATCCTTCTCTTAAGTGAAAAAGTCTGCGGCCGCTAAGGCCGCCCACACGGGCCGCGCCTCGTCCAAGTCTGCGCAGGCCGCCTTTGTCCCCGCAGTGACTACCGCGAGGGCGGGCGGGCGCGGAGGTTGTCACCAAAGTTCCCTTAAGTCCTTATACCGCGTAGAACTCTGGTTTTTGCGGGGAAGCGGGCTGCTTATCCAACCTCAGTGGAGCAACAATTCCGTGGGCCTCCACTCCCCGGCGGCCTCTGCGCGCCCTCGCTGCGCTCCCGCTCGCCCGGACCTCTCCCCGGGATCATCCGCCGGGGGCCAACGCTCGTGCCCGCGCCACCATCCTTTGCCTCTGCGACCCCTCCGCACGGTCCCAATCAGTCTCGAATTTCAACTCAAGACCCAGACCAAACTTTTCCTTCGGGGCCGGTATATTCTCACACGCGGTGGCTTTTCCCAAGGGAGGAGGAGCGATGGAGCTCCCGGCAGCTCCCGGGGGCCCTGCGGGGACCACCCGCCACCCGGTTTCCACGCAGCCCCCGCGCCCACCCTTGCCTTCCGACCCCAGACCTTGGCCTCCCACCGCCGCGCTCAGGGAAGCCGCCGCGACTAATGCGCCCCGGGTGCTTTCGTTTTGCTTTCGCTCCCTTCTCTCCGCAGCTGGGAAGACTGCAGAAGAACAAAGTAGGGGTGAAAAGCGCGTGTCCTGACAAAGTGATGGGTACACCGCTGTTCGGTCCGAAGCGGGCCGGGGGGAGGGGAAGGTTCAGGCTGAGGCCTGGGTACCCCTGTCCCTTTCAGGGGCGAGAAAAACCAGGTGGCCCTGGCTTGTTTTCTTCGCGCAAAGAAACGTGATTTGTAGATATTGATGCAACAAAATTGGCGCGGAAACGAATTCGCCTTCATAGGACTGTGCCTTTCAAATACAGAAGAATAGGCAGGGTAGAAAGGCGGGAAGAGAGGAGGCCGGGGCCTTTCACTAAACTGGAAGGAAACCGAGAGAGAAGGCTCGACAGCCGGGATCCGGCTCCCACACCAGGCCCTGAGCACCATCAGGTGTGAGGGGACTAACGCCTAGTCCCATTTGCTGCCGGTCCACTCAGCTCTGCGCTTTGGAAACCCAGCAACCACTGCACAGGCTCGCTTTTCTTCATCTCGCCTCCCTCTTTATGGCGAGCAAAGCACACGTATCCTACATCGATGAACCCATGGCCTAAGGTCTCCCCCTTTATTAAAAAAAAAAAAAAAAAAAAAGCCAAACCTGGAAAGGTTTCTCAAATAGAGGCATGCTTGCTGCTGCCCCGTGTGGCCCGTGCGAAAGCTCCCCTAGGACTGCACGCTCCCAGTGCAGGGCCAGGAAGCACGGCTCCGGGTAAGGGCCCATGCAGAGTCCCGCCCCCACCCCCGGCCTGCACTTGAGCCCGAACGCGGAGGGGTGCAACGGAAAAGTCTCTCCAAACTCTTTAGAAAAAAACGTAAGTCTTCCAGACTGTTTACCACACTGTCCACAGCTGCCCGGAAAGGTCCGACGCGTTTCCTGCACTCGTCCCAGCTCAGCCCGGGCTTTCCTCCACCCGTGATCTGAAGGGCTAAATTATTTTATTCCGACTCTGTAAAGTTAAACTGCGATCTAAATAAATCACTTAGGGAAATGACCGGAAGCTGCGAAGGTAAATTACACTCAAACCAGCTACTTGCACTTGGTTTTGTTAAAATAAGGCCTTCCTCTCGTATTTACCGCCCTCCTTGTTTACATCGAGCTCAGGAACAGAGGCTTTAGGCCGGCAAGGGAGCTCAGTTTCATTTCGGGGCGTATGGCGGGGCCTATCATTTCGTCATCAGGTTTTAAAGAAAAGTTCGAATGTTGTTGTCACAGATCTAACTTCCAGTAACTCCTCAAAAACTATATTACCCCCACTGTAGCTCAGGCCTGCAAACTCCTTGGTCCGCAGATGTCCGGGAAGCAGTTAAGTGAGCTCGCGCAACGCCCCGCTGCACCTGCGGAGGAGGGAAAGCGTCTCCGCGCGTCTCGGCACTGCCGCACCGTACTTCCCGCGCTCCGCCGGCCAGCCTTAGAGCTGCCGCCAGCCACCCCGGCGTCCCTCAGTCCCCCGCCCACAACCAGTCGTGCGGGGGTCTGGGGGGGCCTGGCATCCCAGCTTCTGGGGAAGCGGCCGCGCGAAGGACAAGTCAGGCCCCTGTCTCCCAGCGAGGCCCGAACGCGCGCACACTCCGCGCCGGGGCGGTGGCGCTCCCGAGACTGGGCGGGGTGGGGGAGGAGGGCGGAAGCACGGAAGGCTTGTGAGCACATCCAAGAGTCGCGGACCCCGGCTCTCCCCCCCCGAGTGACTAGGGTGCGGGTGCCCACGCTGTGCGCGACGCTTGGGCCACGGCCGGAGCCCACGAGCTGGGCGCACAGCTGAGCGAGGCAGCCGCCGCCGCCGCCACGGAGCCTGGCGGGCGGCGCGGAGCCCCGGGGAGCTGGTTTTCCCGGGCGGGCACGTGACGGGGTTGGCAGCGCTCTGGCCCGGGCAGGGAGGAGGGGGAAGCGGCGAGCAGGAGGCCGGAGGCGGGCGGGCGGCTGGCGCGCTGTGTACTTAGGTCGTGTGCTGGGGCTTTTCTCTCCCAGGAGCCGGCGGAGGGAGGGGAGGGGGAGGGGCCACCGCTCCGCCTTCTCCTTTTCGCAATGTTGACGCAATCTATAAATAGTGGAACAAAAGGACCAACTTCCTCGGAGCTTTGCTGAAACTGCACAAAAAATCGAGCTGGGGGGTTCCCTGGTCCCTGGCGATGGGGCGGGGAGCGCGGCGCCAGGGGAGGAGGCGGGCGCGGCAGCGCGGGCCCCGCCGAGAGGGGACACCTGGCTGAGGCACAGCTGCTGCCCGCCGCGCCGCGCCGCTCCACGCGAACCCAGGGCTCCGGTCCCTGCGCGGGCTCGAGAGCTCGCCCCGACCGGGGGTCTTCCTCCTCCGCCGTTGACAGGTCAGTCCGCACCGCCCCTTTCTACACTGGGTTTTCTATTCCCTCCCCCAAGCCTCTACTTAGAAGAGAATTGAGGGGGGAAAAAATGGAACGAGGCGCAGCAGTGACAGCCACCCAATCTGGAACCCCAGCAGTGCACGGCGGGGTGACCGAGGGGGCTCGAGGAGATGGTCCGCGCCTGCCCCTCGTCGTACAGCCCGTGGCCGCGCCGCGGCCCGCGAGGAAGCCAGGAGTAGCGTGCGCCGCCCAGGCGGCAGGGAGAGTGGAGGCGGGAGCGCCGCGGAGGCGCGCGCCGCCGGGCAGGGGGTCGACGGCTGGCTCCCTGCTGCCGCTCCCGCCTGGGGGCCGACCCCCAGCGGAGACGTGCCAGGACCTGGAGGCTGCTGAGCACAACTCGCCCCCTCTGAGCTCGGACCTGGCGTCTCCACCTCGTCCTGCGGTTGCTGTGGGAGGGCTGAACGGAGAAGCGCTGTCGCCGCACGCCACCGCACACCCTGGCTCCGGTGCCCACGCACCCAGCGCGCCGTCAACTGGGGGCTAGGTGAGGACATAAGGCATGCTCTCCTCCAGGAGCCCTGACCTGAGCGCGAGCGCCCGCCGCGCCGCCGTGGCGGTTACACTGGGCGCGGGGGAGGGGGCGGAGCTGGCGCTGTTGACAGCCTTGCTGGAGCGGGGAGGGCGAAAGTTGGGGAGAAGGGGTTGGGGGAGGGAGCGCGCGCGCGCGCGGGATTCAGCTGCGAGTGGGGGGGCTGGGGTCACGTGACGGGCAGACGCCCCCGCTACAGGCCGACAGTAGGGGTGACGTCACTATCCCCTGACTGCAGGGGGTGGCACTTCCGCTCCCTCCCCCAGCCCTACTCCCCCAGCCCCCAAACCAGCGGCCGCAGCCATTTCGAAGTGTGGGAGTGGACAGAGGGGAGATGGGGGTTTTCGTTATCGCCCTAGCTCCTGGCTGCTTCCCCAGCTGCCCATAGTCCCGGGCCTGGGACCAGAGCGGGTGCCGAGGCCGTCCTCTCCCGACGCGCCCCATTGTGTGAGCAGGCGGCGCAGGGCGGAGGCCTGTGCCGGCCCCCTGCGGCTCCCAGCTCCGGAGGGGGCGGAGACGGTCCCTGAGCGGTCAAGGCCAAGTCCGGCCGCGTCCCGAGAGCGCCATCGGCGCTCAAAAGGTCCGACACTCAACTCTTGGCTGGGAATAGGTGGCTTTGCCCGCGTTCTCCGGGAGCTGGGTGGTTGGGGACCCGCCTAGGGTCTAGCCTCGCGGGTGTGTGATAGGAGCCTGTCACCGCTCTGGAGGACTCGATTCCAGCAGTCGTTATAAGCTATTTGGGGAAACTCCGGGTTTTGGTGACTCAGCGCGGTAAGCGCTATTTATAAGTTTATGCGTTAGTAGCAGGGAAATACACTTCGTTGAGATCCGTCCGCCCAAGAAGGGCAAAGAGCTCTGTTTCGAGGCAACAATTAAAAGACAACTTTTTGAAAGAGTGAAGGGTTGACTTAAAGTCTGTGCTGTAAGACAAAGCAGGTCTCACGAGCAGACTTAGTACACGGTTTATCTCAAAAAGTTGGAACATCTTCCTGGGTAGATGGAGAATTTTAAGGACACATCATGATGTTAGACCGTCTTTTTTGGGTGGTGGTGCGTGAACCAAGGAGAAATAATTCAGATTAATGACCCAGCAGTCCTAGTAGATGGCAGAATATCAGAACTATGTTGTTTATTAATTTCAGTATTTGTTAAATACATAACACCATTTGTTGGCTGGGCATAAAATAAAGGAAAACTGGATGATGTTGAAAATTCATATAGGATATTCTCTAACAGGAAGGTGTGTGTTGTATTTATCATTAACACTCTGAGGGAACTATAAACTACACATTTACTACCCAATCTCACCCTCCCAAGAAAGCACTACAAAAATGTACACTACATCCTGGGGTTCTTCTTCTGTATAAGTGCTGCACAATTATTAGTCACTGCTTGTTTTACAGGTTTTACTTTACGTTTTATCTTCTTTTCTCCCACCCCCCACCCCAGTTTGTAAATCCAGGAGGTAGATGCTAAAAGAAAGAGCAATTGCTAGGCTGGATTCAGGGAGGCAAGAGTTCACACCTAGCTTGCTTAGCCTGCACAACTTTCTGTAGGTAGCATGGCCTGAGGTGCTTCTTAAAAGAAAGAAGGCAGTTTCCTGGATGGGCAAAAGTTAGACCAGCTAAGCAGAGAGGAAAGGAAAGGATTTCCCCAAGCTGAGCAAGCAAAGCATCATGTACAAAGGCCTGTAGTGAACAACCACAGCCAAGTAAGAATGGGTGGGATGTGAAAGGGGTAAAGAGAAGGGAAAGAAAGGAGGCTGGAAGAATGGCCAGGTCACACCCATGTAGTCCATGCTGGGGAGTTTGGACTTTAGCCTGAGACCTACAAGTCTTTATCTTTTGGGGGAACACATACCCTTTTGAGAACCTACGGAAAGCAATCTGGTCTCTCTCCAGGAAAAAAAGATGTACCTATAGACTTCTATTACAATTTTGCATACAATTTCAAGGGTTTACGCTGCTTTGTGAGTAAATGACTATTGGGCCTCCGGATTGAAACCTGCAGGAAAGGGAGAACCATGAAAGGATTTTTTTTTTTTTAGTGGAAATGCATGGTCAGGTATGAAAAGATTACAGGTCCTTGAAAAGATTACACCAGTTGGGGTCCTGGAGACTGGAAGATGGAAAATAAAATATCCTGTGATCTAAGTAAGAATCAACTAGAACCACTGCTGTGTACCTAGTGGCAGTGGGGATAGAGAGAAGAGGGGTTCAAGAAAGGTAATTTGAAAGAGTTGGTGGGATGGGAAAGTGACTGGCTGGTGGGGCCAGAACAAGGGATCCATCCCCATTCTGGTCTGGGGAGGGAGGAGACGTGGGCCTCGGGTTCAGGAGGAGGAACTCTGTTTTGCTTCCTTCATAAGGAATAAAAAGCTGTGGCTGGCTTGGTCCCTTTGTAAGACGGAAAAGGCTGTGTACCTTTTCAGTGAAAAAGAAAGCACCTTTCCAAAGATTTGAATTCAGAAGGGAGATGAGGGCAGGAGAAGATTAAATCTTGCTTTCCCCTCTTTTTTAAAACCAGGGATACCTAGTGAAGAAGAAAAGGAGAGATGGAGGGCGTCAAGCTTTCTTTTTCCGCAGCTCAACCACTAAGCCTTCAAGGAAAAGGACTTTGGCTAGAATGGGTCCCCATAATGGTGGGTTTTGTTCCTAACAGCACTTCAAAACCACACTTAATCATCCACAATTAGTACCTGGAGGTGCTAAGATCTCAGTCTGGCTAGGGAAACAAGGAAAAGTGGAGGGAAAGTGTTCCTAGTTGTTACAGCTAACCTGAGCTAGAGATTTAATGGAAGCAGGGACTCAAATACAAAACAAACCACCCCCAAAGCTTAGTTGTTTAAAACACATTACTTGCTCATGAATATGCAGTATGGGTAGGGCTGTGCAGACACCTTGTTTCCGGTCCACTGGGAGGCAGCTGGGGCAGCTCATAGGCCGAAGGCTTGCATCACCCGAAGGCGTGTTCACTTCCACACCTAGCAATCCGTACTCATGTATGGCTGGCACCTTAGCTAGGGCTTTCAGCCAGAACACCTGCACATGGCCTCTCCTTGTGGCGTGGGCTTCCTCACAACAGGGCTCTGGGCTCCAAGGGTCCCAAGACTGAGAGCCAGGTGAAACTGTATCACTTATGACCTAAGCGTAGAAGTCTGGAGCATCCTATCCACATTCTGTTCGCTAGAGGCAAATAACTAATGCCATACCAATTCTAGACAGGAGAATCAGACTCTACCTTTTAATGGGAAGAGAATTGGCAACGTGTTTGAAATCACCACACATATTAACTTCAGATAAATAGATGTATAAATATATTGTATATGAAAAATGTTTAAACATAAGAAACCAAATAAATATCCTCTTTTTGATATTAGAATGAAATATAAAAACCCAAACATTTCATCATTACAGCAAAGCAAATCGAGAGCCAATCTGATTGGGCAGTCTCATAATTATCCCCCATTTTTCTCCCTCATGACCATTCCCTCCCCTCCAGGTTAGGCCTCCTATACACAGACACTTCTCTCTCTCCTAAGCTAGGTAGGACACGCACAGTGGCTGCACCTTCAAGGAGATAATCAGGTCCTAAAAGTTCTTCCATTCCCTCCTTGAATTGTCCCTGACTTTGGACCTCACTAGATCATTGGCAAGGCCATCAATGACTTCAAAGTTAAAAAACAAAATGCTATCGAGATTATTCCTATAAGTAATTTTATAATAAACTCATGTTACATAATTAAAATAAAATGACATTTAAAGGGTTACATGTTTTTAGATGTCGGGATCTTTTTTTTTTGGCTGTGTTGGGTCTTTGTTGATGCGCGCGGGCTTTCTCTAGTTGCGGTGAGTGGGGGCTACTCTTCGTTGCGGCACGCGGGTTTCTCATCGCGGTGGCTTCTCATTGCGGAGCATGGGCTCTAGGAGCGTGGGCTTCAGTAGTTGCAGCACGTGGGCTCAGTAGTTGTGGCTCGTGGGCTCTAGAGCACAGGCTCAGTAGTTGTGGCACACAGGCTTAGTTGCTCTGCAGCACGTGGGATCTTCCCAGACCAGGGCTCGAACCTGTGTCCCCTGCATTGGCAGGCAGATTCTTAACCACTGCGCCACCAGGGAAGTCCCAGATGTCAGGATCTTGACTTTACTTGGGCTTGTTGGTTCATAAAACTCAGTAATTCTAAAGTGATGGTTGAGATTTTAGGTATTTTATAAGAATTTGCATGTTTCCTTGAGGTGATATAACACTTGATTAACATACAAAATCTGAATGACTCTTCTCCCACTTGTACAACGCACATTGCATGACACATTCTTATTTAGTTGGTAAAGGAGCTCAAGAGTTCTCTAAGGAACTGAAGATACTCCCTTTCTCTGTGTAATCAAGATAAAATAATCTTATAACCTAGTATCTTTTTAAATTCTCCCAAAGCTGATATTATTATAATTTATATATCTTTGATGTTCTCATAGAAAACTTCCTTTATGACTTACAGATAGAAATAGTGCTTAGGCCGTTTTAATAATTCATACTCTCCTAAAGCCTGTGCTCTATACATTTTGGTAATTTTGCATAATTATTTATAAGTCAAAATCACACTGTGAATTCATGCTATAGAGTACGGGTTTTAAAATAAGTACATTTAGGTAATGAGCAAATGTACATTTATGAACCTTTTGTGTGTGTGTGTGTATTTCTTAATGATTTTTGAAGTAGCAAACTTTTTAAAAAAATAAAATGAATTAATATCCTTGTTTTTAAAGTTCCTTATATGGCAGTGATAAAAACAAAATTGACAAAGTGTTCACATTAAACTAATAGACTTTGTTAT
The DNA here is from genome assembly GCF_003676395.1 of Aethalodelphis obliquidens. Classification (NCBI taxonomy): domain Eukaryota; kingdom Metazoa; phylum Chordata; class Mammalia; order Artiodactyla; family Delphinidae; genus Aethalodelphis; species Aethalodelphis obliquidens. Next base: position 16,993,511 of record NW_020837960.1, on the reverse strand, counting down.
CAGGCCCCAAACTGTTCCTAATTCTCAGTGACTTCATAGCTACCATGGAGGCAGCCCAAAGGAGCTTAAGTAAACACTTTAAAATTACGTAATGCAGTTCTGAAGGAGGAACAACCCCAGCCAAACTATGCAATATAGTTTTACAGAAACTATTTTTCTGTATGCCAGAATGCTTATTAACCTATCTATAGAATGACTTCATAGCAAAGATAACGTGAAAGTTGGAAGTAGGCCAGTCTGTTTTTAGGCCTCTTGAATGAAGGCAGAGTTGAGGAAATTATTTCAAAGTAGTTATCTAGTGAATGTTTTTCTTAACCTTATAGACTAAGCATTTTGAAGCATTTTGAAAAGTGCTGTAGTAAAAATGGCACATTAAGCAATAAATTCAATATGATTTCAATAAATAAAATATGATATTGCTGGCTGATAGTAATAACGCTCTATGACTACATTAAGAATTGAATACAATCTTACTTTTTATTAAGTAAAATAATTTGGATCCTTTTTGATGTTATCTTTCTTCACCTTTCTATGTGTTCAAGATATAATGTATTTTAAAAGAAATGCTGCCAAAGCCAATAAAACAATACATTTCTTCTGTATCTTAGCAAGGCTCTGTTAAGCATCATGGAGAAGACAAAGAATTATAAGTCCTTGAAATAGTAAAGTTATTGAGTGGATCAGCAAAAATGCAACTTTATCAAACTAAATTACAGAAAGAGTCTTCCCATCAGATTGACAGAGATTGAAAATAAGTGCTAACATGAAAGGATGCTCAACATCACTAATCACTAGAGAAATGCAAATCAAAACTACAATGATGTATCACCTCACACCAGTCAGAATGGCCATCATCAAAAAATCTAGAAACAATGAATGCTGGAGAGAGTGTGGAGAAAAGGCAACCCTCTTGCACTGTTGGTGGGAATGTAAATTGATACAGCCACTATGGAGAACAGTATGGAGGTTCCTTAAAAAACTAAAAATAGAACTACCATATGACCCAGCAATCCCACTACTGGGCACATACCCTGAGAAAACCATAATTCAAAAACAGTCATGTACCACAATGTTCATTGCAGCACTATTTATAATAGCCAGGACATGGAAACAACCTAAGTGTCCATCAACAGATGAATGGATAAAGAAGATGTGGCACGTATATACAATGGAATATTAGCCATAAAAAGAACCGAAATTGAGTTATTTGTTGTGAGGTGGATGGATGTAGAGTCTGTCATAAAGAGAGAAGTAAGTCAGAAAGAGAAAAACAAATACCGTATGCTAACCCATATATATGGAATCTGAAAAATAAAAGTGGTTCTGAAGAACCTGTGGGCAGGACAGAAATAAAGACTCAGATGTAGAGAATGGACTTGAGGACATGGGGAGGGGGAAGGGTAAGCTGGGACGAAGTGAGAGAGTAACATTGACATGTATATACTACCAAATGTAAAATAGATAGCTAGTGGGAAGCAGCCACATAGAACAGGGAGATCAGCTCGGTCCTTCGTGACCACCTAGAGGGGTGGGATAGGGAGGGTGGGAGGGAGACGCAAGAGGGAGGGGACGTGGGAATATATATATAAATACAGCTGGTTGACTCTGTTATACAGCAGAAACACAACACTGTAAAGCAATTATACTCCAATAGAGATGTTAAAAAAAGAAAAAAAGAAAAGAAGTGCTAACAGGTAGTGTTGCTAAGAATGCAATGAAATTTACAAACTCATCTATTACTATATTACTTTTCTGGAGTCAAAAGTGTCCAAATCTTTGATAATAGTAGTTCCACTTCCAGGAACCAATCCTAAAAAAGTTAGATATGAAGTCAAAGATTTATATATGATCATTACAGCACCTATAGAGAGGAGACAATCTGAATATTCAGTAGTAAAGGAGTGATTAAATAAACCATGGTACATCAATCTAATGGAATTTTTGCAACCACTAAAAATACTTAATGCCACAGAGAATTTAATTAATTTAATGTACAGATAAATCTTTTAGGTTACAAAACTATTTCTCCTCAAGGGTTGGGAGAAAAAATATACCAAAATATATTATGTAATTATGGTGGTTTTTACCTTCTTTTTCATATTTTCTAAAATGGGCACATATTTTAACAATCAGAAAAAAAATCATTAAAAGATTTCCACCAAAATATGTAAATCAAATAACATATATTTACATTTTCATAACACTAAGATATTTAATAGAGTAATACAACATATTAGTTACTTTTTACATGCATCTTTTCATTTTGCATACTTATAACAATGTCTGCCAGTGAATGGTCTCTGTTTCTAAAATTAAATTAGATAAGGTATAAGCAAGTACAGAGTATTATGTGAAGGGTATAATTTGAGGGGTAATCTTTGGTGGAAAAAATTGATTTGAGGAGAATTTGGGATAGTCAAAATCCATCTGTAAAGCCATAATGGCTGGACCTATATCATAATTTTTATAATAGTATTTTTTATTTTTAATTGTGGTAAAAAAACACATAACAAACTTTACCATCTTTTTTTTTTTTTGCCGTACGTGGGCCTCTCACTGTTGTGGCCTCTCCCGTTGTGGAGCACAGGCTCCAGACGCGCAGGCTCAGCGGCCATGGCTCACGGGCCCAGCCGCTCGGCGGCATGTGGGATCTTCCTGGACCGGGGCACGAACCCGTGTCCCCCTGCATCGGCAGGCGGACTCTCAACCGCTGCACCACCAGGGAAGCCCTTTGCCATCTTAATAATTTTAAAATGTACAGTTCAGTAGTATTAAGTATATTCACACTGCTGTATATAATAGTATTTTAAGGATAGTGTTTTTATTGGTTTCATAAAAACAATACATGTTCATTTATAAATAATTCAAACAATATAGAAAGTTATAGGAAGGTTTTTAAATCTCCTCAGATCCCAGATTTTACCATCAATATTAAGTGACCATCGTGGTAGGCATATTTCTATGCACTTATACAAATAAGTTAATCTTATTTAAGATGAGAATGTGCATACTTTTTAAATTTTTAAAGTGTTAAAATTATTTGAATTTGGTAGTAGTAAGATAAGCTGAAGGAATTGCTGAACTCTAGAAAAATGTTTCTTTGCCACAAGAGATTTCATGTCCTAAAATATCCAAAGTTTAAAAAATTAAGAGTTTGGAGATTTTTTTATCTGTATGTTTCCAATTTAGAAATGCAAGTTGACTCTGCCATGAAAAAGATATATTTTTATTTATGTCATTATTTTTTAAAGTGAAGGTTTTAATGTTCCTGTTTTGTAACCTTAATTCCTTTGGTCATTTGGTCTTGATCTCTATTTTAAAATCCAGTGGTCGCAACACACCTCAGTTCTCAATTCCTACTTATTAATTTTGATTCATCACTTAGCTATCTGCTCCTCACTAAGTAGTTTTTTTTTTTTTTTTTTAACATGGATTCGTGGATGTTATGTTTGCCTTTTTCATCAATTTCTGAATGTCACTTACTTAGATATCATAGTTTGGCGTCATGCTGGCTTTGCCTTAAGACTGCAAACATTTTTCCTTTGTTTTCTGGCTTTGAATATTGCTTAGAGGAAGTCTAAGGCCAGCATGATTTCCTCCCTCTGATAAGTTAGTTTTCGGCCTGGAGGTCTGAATTTTTTCCTTCATTCTTCATGGCTAATAGCTTAACCAGTATATGCCTTGATATGAATAGTATATGTCCATTTTTCTTTGAACATTTTATTCTGCAGATTCAGTTCTTTCATGATTTTGTGGAAATTCTCTTCTGTTACATCTTTAAGTGCTTCTTCTGATTCATTTGTTGCATTATGTACTCAGGGAGTTGAAGTAGGCTATATCATGTTGTCTTTGTCTCACTTGCATATTACCTTGTTTGCAATTACTTTGGTCCACTTTTCTTCTGCATTCACTTATTAAATTCAATTGTCAACTGGAATTTATTGAGTGCCAGCACCAGGGATAAATAAGATCACATCCCTTCCTTTATGTGAAGCTATGAAGCTTTTTACTTGAGAATAGGGGAGGGAGAAATAACATAACAAAGTCAGGTAGTGAGAATAAGAAACCCAGGTAAGGAAATGGAGGTGGGGGGGAATTGTGCATTTTAGATAATGCAGTGAGAGTAGGCCTCTCCGAGATGACATTTGAGAATAAACGTGAATGGAACGAGGCTGTGAGACAGGCAAAGACCTGGACAATCCAGATGTAGAGAAGAGCAAGTACAAAGGCCCTGCAGTGGAAAAGTGGTGTGTTCAAGACAGAATGATTAGAGCTGAATGAGTAATCAGAAACTGGTGAGAGGTGAGACTAGAAAGTTGGATAGGCCGGGTCACAAAAGGGGCTGAAGGCCTGAAAGAGGAGGCTGAATTTTGTTCCAACCGTGATGAGGAGCAAGGAGATGACATATGCTTTAGAGGAGTCACTCTGGCTGCTGCTAAGTATTTCAACAGCAATAAATTGAGTATAAAGAATTGGTCAGACAGGTGTTGTCTAACTGAAAAAGGAAAAGGGGAGCACTGAGATAATATAATAACTTCAGGAACTAACCTAGTCCTGGATAAACTTGGGAAGACCTGAAGTTACTAGAACCCCGGGGCTAGGAGGGGAGACCCAGCAGAGTTGGAACCCTGACCTGGGGCAGGGGGTGCTGCCCACTTGCTGCTAGTGGCTCTGAGAGGTGTGCTGAGGCTGGTTCTAGGGAAGTGGAAAATAGTTGAAATTTGGGGCTAACTGCTGCTGTGAGGGTGAAGGTCCATAACTGGGGCAATGCTGGCAGGTGCAGAAAGCCAACAAGGAGGAGCAAGTTCTTTTTCCCTCTTCCTGACTTTTAGTCTTTTTTTTCTAATGTCGCTTACTGACAGACTGTAGCAAGGATTCAGCTGGCAAAGTATAGAAATGTAGCTTGCAGAGTCCCAGTCCCAGCATCACAGAGTATGGAATGGTTTATTGCTAAGAGATAACAGCCTAATAACTGGCACAAAGAGGAATTAAGGATGACTTCTAGGTTTTTGTCTTGAGCAACTGGATGAAAATAATGCCACTTGTTGACATGGGGGAAACTTGGGGAGAAGTAAATTGACAGGGAGAAGAAAACCAGTATGTTTGTTTTGAATGAGTTAACTTTGCAGTCCTTATTGGACATCTGAGTGGAGTTGGTAGATACGGGTTCGGAGCTCGACAAAGGTATTAGGGATAGAATACAAATTTCAGGAGTCCTAAGAACACAGACAATATTTAAAATCAGAAAAATTGGATAAGATGACTGAGGGGGAAATTAATATTATGGTGAAGAAAAAAAAGGGTGAGGAATATGCCTGGGAGTCCCAAACATTTGGGAAAAGGAAAATGATCTGGCAAGAAGGTAACTGATGATCTCAACAAGAGCAGTTTAGGTGGAGCTATGGAGACAATAATCCTAATTGGAATGGACTAAAGAGATGATGTATGGTGAGGAAGTGGAAACTGCCAAGTAGAGACAACCTTTTAAAAGTTTGTTATAGGGGCTTCCCTGGTGGCGCAGTGGTTGAGAGTCCGCCTGCCGATGCAGGGGACACGGGTTCGTGCCCCGGTCCGGGAAGATCCCACATGCCGCGGAGTGGCTGGGCCCATGAGCCATGGCCGCTGAGCCTGCGCGTCCGGAGCCTGTGCTCTGCAACGGGAGAGACCACAACAGTGAGAGGCCCGCGTACCGCAAAAAAAAGTTTGTTATAAAAGGGAGCAGAAAAAATGGGCTCCTACTCACCAAGTAAGTGGAAGAGGATATGAGGTCTAGGGTGATGGTGTTTTTAGAAGGAAATACTACAGTATGTTTACTGATTGGAATAATCCAGTAAAGAGAGAGAAACTGAGGATGCAGGAAATGGAGGGGGTAATCACAGGAGCACAATCCTTGACTATACAAGATGGGATCCAGGGTACAAGTAGAGGGGCTTGCCTTAGATAAGAGCAGGGAGAGTTCACCCTTTATAAAGGAAGAGTACAGATGAAGTCAGGTTGATAGGTATAACGTGGGAAAAAGGAGTTTCTCTTGTGATAGCTTCTATTTATCAATAAAATGTTCGAAGTGAGGAGCAGGGAAATGTGGGAGATTTAGGAGAGAGGAGACAAGGCATAATCATCTTGATGAATTGACTAGGGAATGTGCTGGGATTTCCAGTCTTTTCTTTTGGTGAGAATTTGATTTCCAGCCATGCTTATTTCATTTCTTGCTGATCCAAACTTATTTATTTATTTATTTTGAAATAATAGTATTATTTTGGCCTTCATTGGCTTAGGTTGCAGACTTTTCTTTTTTCTCGCTGCTTCTGGTAATTTTTTTATAAATTTATTTATTTATTTATTTTTGGCTGCCTTGGGTCTTTGTTGCTGTGCGCGGGCTTTCTCTCGTTACTGCGAGCGGAGGCTACTCTTTGTTGCGGTGCGCAAGCTTCTCATTGCGGTGGCTTCTCTTGTTGCGGAGCACGGGCTCTAGGCGCACGGGCCTCAGTAGTGTGGCGCTCAGGCTCAGCAGTTGTGGCTCGCGGGCTCCAGAGCACAGGCTCAGTAGTTCCGCAGGCTTAGTTGTTCCGCAGAGCGTGGGATCTTCCCGGACCAGGGCTGAAACCTGTGTCCCCTGCATTGGCAGGCAGATTCCTAACCACTGCGCCACCGGGGAAGTCCCTGGTAAGGTTTTTAAAGGAGTTTTTACTGTTCTTTTTTTCGCGCAAACTATTTTGTAAAGTATTTGGGCAGGAAAATTTTGTGATCAGCCTTCACTCCCCATCTTTATCTGAAAGTGTAGAATAATGTTTTTAAATAGACTGCACTTCATATTTTTTCAACTCAACCTCTATATATGACAGATAATGTCATAGTAATATTATATATTGTATTATTATAACAGCCACCATTTACTGAATGCCTAGGTGCCATGTACTATGCTGGGTACTTTACATACATGATTTCTAAAACATAACAACCTTACAAGGTAAGTATTGTTGCCAGTTATTTCCACAAGAAACCTTTTTTACTGGTGGTTTACAGATCACAGAATCTTACTTGAAGCTCATAGCTGGCCAACATAAACAAGGTAAGAATCAATTTTTCTCCCTTTTGTGTCTGTAAAAAATTAGCACTTAAGACACTGTTCTTTTTGAAATACAAAATAATAGTTTGCAAAAGTGCACCACACAAACTAAGGGAGATTTTTATGGACAACTTTTTAACATAGGACTATATCATTAATCTCTTGGTGGGAGAGTTGCTAACTGACAGATTCAAGGAACTTGGTAATTTAATTGAGTATCCCTTCTCTAACCATCTCATCATCAACGAACATACTAAGAGCCTGCTATGTCGAAATAATTAATAAATTATATTAAACCACTATAATTTTACAAGTTATAGGATATGTACCAGTGTTTGTTTTGGAAACTCCATTGTTTGGATTTAAATCAATATCAAACTTTTCTTTTGGGCAACAATATTTATACTCGTGATGATACTGAAAACACATCATTGGGACATAAACACATATCTACGCCAAGTAATAGGTTTCTTTTTCTGATTATAAAAGTAGTACATGTAAGTGAAGAAAAATTTGAAAATATGTTTAAATAAAGTAAAGAAAAAATACTTTTTAAAGAGACAGCAAGAAAAAAACAACCAATAATTCCTTTATTTAGAGGTAACTGACTATTGGTTGACATATTTCCACGCAGTTTTTTAAGCTTATGAAGTTTAAACTGTTTGCTTGAGCACACTGTCTGTTTTTCATAACAATTTATCAGAAATGTTTCCTCAAATTATTTAAAACTCTTTAAAAACATTTTCAGTGGCTGCATTAATGATCCTTGTGTGGAGTAGTGTTTCCTTAAGTGGTCATTTAAGCTATTTTCCTTACTTTCTTATAAATAATGTTGCTATGAACTTTTTATGCATAAATCTATTTTAGCATTTCAGATTATTTGCTAAATTAGGATGAATTCCTAGAAATAGACTACAAGGCCAACATTTTTAAGCTTCTTCATCTGGTAAAAATTTTGCTGTTAAAAAAATATATATCTCTTTTAATTCTCTACATATATTTATATTGAAAATAAACCTAAGGAGAAAAAGGTATGAGGCCTACCTTTTAAAATTGAGATTAATGTTTAAATTTAGGCTCAGTGTTTTTGTTTTGCTTTGTTTTTATTTTAATATCTTACCTTTAAGGAAAAATCCACTCTTCAAAATATTAGTTACTTCTTTTTATCAGGTTTGAAACTTACATTTAATTTGAGATAGAAGTTTAAATGTATACTTATTTCAGCCTAATATTTCTATTTTTCAAGGTTTACCATCTCTTTTTTCCTATTTCCAAATTTGCTCACCCAACAGTGTTGCCTCCTGACTCATCATCAGTTTAATTTCACATGCACACCACTAATTCATGGTGGTGAATTACACATTCATCTGTGGATAAAAACCTAAATAAAATTACAGATCAAGGTCATTCCCAAATTTAGCAAATTTGGCACAAGAGTTTAAGAGTACCAAAATTAATATTATAGAACAGTTCAATTGTGCTAGACTGAACTTCAGAGCATATGAAGAACAGAGCACGTTCACCCAATTCTAAAATTAATTTAGAATGGTGATGGAATCACAAAACTTGGGAAAACCTCCAGAAGAAATAGAGCCAAAGCAAATAAGATTACTGCTTTGTAGTAGTTATGATTTAATAATTCACTCACCAGTACTTACTGAACATCTTTTATGTGTCAAACACTTGCTAGAAGGGAGTTGGAGTAAGCAAAAAGGTATAGGCCTGCCCTCCTGGAAGATACATTCTAGTGGAAGAGACAGACAAAAGTAAATGAACAAATAAGTAAAAGTCATAAGTTGTAATCTAGTCACTTTTATTACTTAGTGTTATTTATGTGAGACAAAGAAGTGATCTGAGTTCTCCCCCAAGAATTTTTAAAGCAGTACTGAGTAAGAAAAAAGTTAAAGATTTAGAATTATTAGGAAATAGATGATCTCCACAGATATTTTATGACTCTGATCATTACCATTCCATTACCATTGTGCCCTGTACCCACCCTCTCCAAAAGTACTCTCTCTAATCTGGTCTGACCCAACCTCAGATGAAGCATGTTACAGTAGAAGGTAAAATGTGCCAGATTTGGGGATCAAGGAAACCCAGGTTTTGGCAAGTAGCAATGGTGATATCGAGACCTTAAGTGAGACATTTAATTTTCCAGTGTCAGTTTCCTTTGCAAAACGATGAATTTTGACTAAATGATCTCTGAAATCCCTTCAAGCTTTAAAATTCACTGTCTGTGCATCTCTCCTTAAAACCTTTCTTCCATTATGCTCTTATTTATACAGGGGGTGGGGAGAAAATGCCATGAGGAAGGCTACAGACGTTGGAAAGAATAAGATTGATTCCTGTTTTTTTTGTTTTGTTTTGTTTTGTTTTTGCGGTACGCGGGCCTCTCACTGTTGTGGCCTCTCCCATTGCGGAGCACAGGCTCCGGGCACGCAGGCTCAGCGGCCATGGCTCACGGGCCCAGCCGCTCCGCGGCATGTGGGATCTTCCCGGACCGGGGCATGAACCCGCATCCCCTGCATCGGCAGGCGGACTCTCAACCACTGCGCCACCAGGGAAGCCCAAGTATATTATTTTAATAAATGTCAAATTCTGCATTGGTTTGATAGTTCACCAACTGAGTAAAGAAATCAGAGAGGTGACATAGTGTTTTATAACTACTCTAAAAACTATCCTGAGTGAGTTAAAAATCTTTTCAATTTAATAGTTTTTGTTTGGGAGAAAAGTAGAACCTCTGTTGTGCCTCTTTGTGAACTGGTGCAAGTTAAACATCTTTTTTATAGCTTCAAGTTACTTTTAAGCACCTATACAGTATCAATTTGGAATCTAAAGGAACATTCACATTAACAATTATTTCTACGAATAGCTATGGACTTTGTAGTCATAGATAGTAGAATTTTAGTGAAGGGATCTTTGGGGTCATATAATCCAGCTCTCATTTTGTAGAAAAGGAAAATGAAGCCCAGAAAAGTTTTTATGACTCACAGCAGTAAGCTTGGCGGGCAGAGGGGAAGGGCGCTGCTAACACTCTCTGTTGGCCTAATGCATGCCAGAGGGTAATCGGTTATAAGAAGAGTCTGTAGCTAACACAGTTGAACAAATCTAACAAAGAGGTCTGATGTGGTTCATAAGTATACATTTTCCCCTTAAGATTCTTGTTGGATGATCCATTCCACCTTAATTTATTACCACAAACACAAAAGGAAAGTGCCTTTACACAAATGGATGCTCCTACAAAATAAAACCCAAGAGAGAAGTTGGAGTCGGTTTGGCAGAGCTACAATGTTACACAACCCCTGGGGGGAACATTTATATATATCCATATGTATACATACCTGTAGCCTCTTAATTGTGCTTCAGGAAATGTCATTTACATACATTACAATGTAAATGTTGCCCACTGGAGTTGTACATCAGAGGACACTGCAAATATAAGTTTTGTACATTGAATTAATTACGGTAAGCTAATTGTCATTAACAGATCAACCCCAAAATGTATAATGGCTCAAGTTTGTTTCTTGCTAAAATAAACAAGTACTTCAGTACTTAGTTTTCAAGGTCTTTCTGTACCTAAGCTTTCAGTACCAAAGTTCCAAGAACTCCCTGGGGGTCTTTTCTCTTTCAGCCTGTAGGAAGGGGAGTTTTTAGGGGCGGGGACTCAAAGTAGTACATATAACTTCCATTTTCATTCCATTGGCTGTAACTTAAGTCATATGTCCATAGCTACTTAAGTCACATGTCCACAGCTGACTGCAGGGGAGGCTGGGAATAAGCTTATCTGTATGGCCAAGAAGTGAGAACATGGATTTTGATGTCTAGCTAGCAGCCACTGCTCACTTGGGTGCTCTCTCTCCACACACACACACACACACACACACACACACATATACACACACACATTCTGAAGTGATCATCAAAATTAAATAAACTCATACAATTATGCTTCAAATAGAATAAATTAGTAGTGGAAGAAAGGACCTTTCATTTAAGAATTGTATTCACTTCTACCCTTTCCCTCCTTCAGCCAGAACTAATTGTTAATTAATGCATAACAACAGTCAACTGAAATCTCAAAATGAAGGGAAAGAAGCAAATGTTTGCAACAATTACCTTTATAGATATATAGATATAGATTAGAAGGGCGTTGGCTTGGTTTCCCTATCCCATCAACTAGTCAAATTCAGAACTAAGACTCTTGACTGGGCTGCTTGTTTTAAAGGCACAAGGCCATCAAGTTCCCTTTTAATTACACTATTAGTAAATGATGTTTGAAAAATATTCAACTTTTTACACAACAAAGATAACAATTCCACAAACAGTAAATTTAGTGGGGGGGGGTTTCCTTTGAGTAAGTTGCCATTTTAATCCTCAAAAGTGTTCCCAATTACTCAGTTTTTAATAGAAGCACTGCATGGCTGCACTTTTGAAATCATAAACAGGAAGTGTGGTATATAAATGTCAGTAAAACTAGAACTGAATTCTGTGGTTTGATGTTTTTCTTCCCCTCATATTTTCATGTTAATGTCTGATTTTGTATGTACTTAGAATGACTACCTGAAGGCAAACAGTTAATTCATTACCTGATCAGTTTTCTCTGGCAACCTAACAATTTTGGGGCATGGGGGAAATACATGGAATAACCTAAATGTTGTACATTTTCATGGAGGAAGGAATGGAAATGACCTAGAAACTGCTGTTGATTTGGCATTGTTAGAAATTGCTTTCATGTATAGGGTGCACTTTATTGTTGCCAGAAGACAGTGTAGATGGAGAAAGAGGCCAGAGAATGAATGACTCTTAACTTAACTATTTGAAAACTATTATAGAAACTATTATAGAAAACACTCTTACACTTTGTACAGTCTTATTCTGAACCTCAGTAATTCCTTGAATGTGTTCCTCTGCACTAAATTCCTTTGTGAGACAACTAAGGAGTAGCTTAAGTACTGCAAAAATCCAGGATATTATCTCTGGTTCTTCTCTATGAAGAAGCTATGGTTCTTTCTATAGTTAATATTTTCTGTATAACATTATTTCAGTGTCTCTGCTACATGGACTTTTCTATGGAAATTCCAAGGAAAGATTAAAATTGACCAGTCCAGACTTGTATATTACATTAAATATTTCTGGAGAAATGTTACCAACATACAAATGCTTCTGGAACTCTAAAATGTTTTTCTTTAGGAAACTGTTTCTTTTCTTAATTTGTTCTTAAACTGAACACTGAAGGAATGAATTTGCTCAAAGTCACACAATATATGAGTGAAATACAAAAAAACAGAACCTATGTATCTAAACTCCCTTTCAAGGCAGATCACACTGATCCAGAGAATATGTTTCAAAAGGAGGTAGGTAGCTTGCCCATCTATTGAGGGTCTATCTTTCTGCAGCATATGAGGCATTGTTGAACAGCACATACAGTATTTAACACTTGAGGCATTATCTTTTAGTTGAAAATACAACATATATAGAAAATATATAGGAATATGTGAAAAGTAACATAATAAGAGTATATTAATCAAGTACAAACTACAAATAATTGCTAAGGGCATGTACAAAATGAAGTGATTTAAAACTAGATTGATATGGACAGAAGTTTAGTGGAATCGGAAAATCTCATGTGGATTTTTTGAAAGTGGCAATGGGTTTGGACTGCCAGAGAGAAAAGGTAACCATTCATTCATTCATCAAATATTTACTGAGTGCTTCCTATGTGCTATGTGCTAGGCACTGTTCGAGGCACTAGAGATGCAACAATATACAGAACTACTGCAGAGCAGGAATAGGCAGGTCATCTCACAGACACGATAAGAACAGAGAACACAAATATGGGAGTAGAGAGAAATGAAATACTAGGTCTTAAATACTAGGATGTTTCTAAATGGGAGAAAGATGTTTGGTATGACTTGAACTCCTTTTGTCATCACTGTCAGAACAGACTGCTTTCCCTTCTCAGTTGGTCAGCTCTCTTAGCCTCCTAGATAACTTTATAATGACCAGGATAACACAAGCCAAATAAATACTGCACATATAAAGATTCCCAGCTGAGGTGTATGGAGAGCAAAAAGGGAAAGAATGGCTAGCAGAAGTTGAATTTTATGGCTCCTTTTATCTTTCCAATGGTTTCTATCGTATATTATCAGTCTCTTGCCAGCCACGTCTCCCATGTGGTATTTGTCAAAGTCGTGATTCAATACCTGAAGGTTCTGCTCTCCTCCATTCCTTTCAAGTAGAATCACTGAAAGGAAGGGAGATTCCAGTTAAATTCCTTTTTTCTACTTAATCAGGTTTTCCGTATTCACCGAGCAATACTTCTCTACAGAGTGTTTGATGGAAAGTATTTTATGTTTTGTGTAGACTAGTGGGGAAAGGGATAAGATAGGATGGGGGCTAGGGAGAATACCAAGAGGCTACAATATAATTCTATACACTACAATACAAGAGGCTACAATACAAACTTGACATTTAAGAGCTTGGATTAAATGGGCAATTTTAAAAATGAAAAGGGATATATCAAGTACCACTGTAGAGAAGTAGCTATAAGAAGTAACAAGTTTAGCAGCTGTTTACCTATGGGAGGGAAAGAAGGAAATGAACCTAAGATTTTAAGTTTGAAGGTCCCAAAATTTGTGTTGTCACCAATAATAGCCACGAAATTTGGAAAAAATAGCTTGAAGGAAAAAAATGAACTTAATGTCAGATCTAAGTGGGATATCACTAGAAGACAGAGGACTCAAGCTTTCTCAATAAGCTACTGATGACATATGAAAGTCATCATTATATAGAAATAGATTGAAACCCTATGGGCTAAAAAGGGAATGCAATAAACAACATCAAATGGCTGCATATGAACTTTGATTGTAAGATGAGGAAAGCAATTTCAAAGCAATTTCAAAAGAGGTAATCTAGCTTTGGAACTCTTTACTTCAGGTCAGACAAAGCTGTCCTTTATTAAACATTATCTCTTCATGTTAGCTGACCCCTTAGTGGGTGAGGATAACAAGCTGAATGAATAAAATTAAAAGACTTTGTTTCTCTGGATTATCTCACTCAATGTTCTGAATTTTTAATTGAATGTCCTCCTAGCCAGCTTAAACAAATTATGTGCCTTAAGATAAAACACATAAAATAAATACCTAAAACTTTTCTTTGACTATGGTACTCCCATATAAAGGCTATGGCACTCCCGTATAAAGGCTATGGCTTCAAAAAGTATAAAAGGTACATTAATGCAAGTCATCCAAACTATTTAGCCCTTAAATGTGGGGCTTGTTTTAATGTAAAACTGTCAGACCAACATAAATTTTCATCCCCAAAGCAAATCTTGGCTATGGAACTAAATAAAAAAGCACTTTTAAAGAAGGTTCAATTTTAGAATGTGCTACCCTACATGTTTCTTTAAATAGCAAAGGATCAAGTTTGACCCTCCCTGAACTAAGGGTTTTTGTGATACGATTTCTGTAAACAGAAGATTATATCATAAAATATATTCAGCATCTTACCATTATCTAATCCAATATGGCTTTGGATTCCTACATTTATGTAGAAGTATCTTCATAGTAGCTAGCAATGGAACATTTATTTAGTACATGCTATATGTCGGACACTGTTAAGTGCTCAAATATTTATTATTTCATTTAATATTCACAACAGCTTCTTGAGGTATTATTAACCCATTTCACAGATGGGCAAAACCGAGGCCCAAGTAAAGTTATATCTTCAAGATAATGTAGACAGTCAGTGGGCAGAGCTAGGATTTAAGTCCAGATCTGTCTGATTCCAATGCTACTTTTTTTTTTAACATCTTTATTGGAGTATAATTGCTTTATAATGGTGTGTTAGTTTATGCTTTATAACAAAGTGAATCAGCTATACATATACATATACCCCCGTATCTCCTCCCTCTTGCATCTCCCTCCCACCCTCCCTATCCCATCCCTCTGCGTGGTCACCAATGCTACCTTTCTTAAGTCCTACTTTGCCTCCAAAAGTTACCTAAAAGCAATAAATAAGTAAACAAAAAAATAAATAAAACTTAATTGTTTTGGCTATTCTAGATCTTTTGCATTTCTATACAAATTTTAGAATCAGCTTCTCAGATTTTTTTTTTTTTTAAGCCTACTGGAATTTTTATTTGGACTGTACTGAACCTTTAGATCAATTTGGGGAGAACTGACATCTTAACAATATGAACCCATGAGCCAGGTAAATCTCTCCAATTATTTAAGTCATCTTTAATTCCTCTCAGTGTTATTTGTAGTTTTCAGTGTACAGGTCTTTCATGCCTTTTTCAGATTTATTCCTAAGAACTTTGTATTTTTTATGCTATTGTAAATGTTCTGTATTTTTTGCACTTCCATTTTTAATATTTGGTGCTAGAATGTAGAAATATAAATGACTGTTATATATTGATCTTCTATCCTACAATCTTGCTAAACTCACTTATTCTGGCAGCTTTTTGTCAATTCCACCAAGTGGAATAGGTGGACGATTATGTCAGTTTTATTTTCTCTTTTCCAACCTGAAATTGTTTTATTCCTTTTCTTTCCTGATTGTACTGGTCAGAACCTCCAATACTGAATAAAAGTGATAAGAGCAGAAATCCTTGTATTGTTCCTGATCTTAGAAAGCATGCAGTCTTTCATCAGTAGGTATGAGGTTATCTGTAGGTTTTGTGTAGATACCCTTTATCTGGTTGAAGAAGTATCCTTGCATTCCTAGTTTGTTGAGAGTTTTTAATATCAGAAATGAAAATTGGGTTTTGTCAAATTTTCTTCTACATCTATTGAGATGATCAATTTTTCTTTTTTAGTTTAATATGGTGAATTATACTTATTGATTTTTGAATGTTAAAACCAATCCTGTATTCTTGGGATAAACCCCACTCAATAATACTATCCTTCTTATATATGGTTGGATTTTGGTAAAATTTTGTTTAGAATTTTTACACTTATGTTTATGAGGGGGATTGGCCTGAGTTTTCTTGTTATGTCTTTGTGTGGTTTGGGTATCAGGGTAAGACTGTCCTCAAAGAAGAAGTTGGGAAGTATTCCCTCCTCTTCACGTTTCTGGAAGAGTGTAACTCGTATTTTTTTTTTTCCTAAATGTTTGGAAGGATTTGTCAGTGAAGCCCTATGGACCAGAAGTTTTCTTTGTGGGAATATTTTAAACTAATAATTCAACAGACAAATGACCATTCAGGTTATCTATTTCTTCTTGAATGAGCTTTGGTAGTTTATGTCTTTCAAGGACTTTGGCCATTTCATCTAAGTTGTTGACTTTTTTTTTTTTGCCTAAAGTTGTTCATAATATCCCCTTATTATCCTTTATTTGTAGAATTTATAATGATGTCACCTCCTCTCATTCCTGATTACTTGTCTTCCTGATATGTGTCTTTTTTTTTTTTTTTCCTGACTAGTCTGGCTAAAAGTTTATCAACTTTACTCACCTCAAGGAACCAGGCTTTGATTCCACAGATATTCTCAATTGATTTTTGTTTTCCATTTCATTGATTTCTACTTTGATCTTTATTATTTCATGATTTATTTTTTGCTTCTTTGTGTTTAACTTGCTCTTTTTTTCTAGTATCTTAACATCAAGTTGAGGTCATTGATTTGAGATATTTTTTGTATTTTCTAATATAGGCATTTCATTTATTCAAAATTTGATATGTTATATTTTTATTTCCTTCAGTTCAAAATACTTTCTGATTTCACTTTTGAGTCCTTCTTTAATCAATGGATTATATAAAAGCATGTTATTTTGTTTCAAAATATTTGGGGATTTTCCAGTTAGCTTTCTGTTACTGATTTCTTATTTAATTCCTTTGTGGTCAGGTCATACTTCAGCATGACTTGAATCCTTTAAAATATACTGAGACACGTTTTATGACCTAAAACAAAGGTCAGCAAACTTTTTCTGTAGAGGGTCAGATAGTAAATACTTTAAGATTTGTGGGTCACATACAATCTCAATATTGTTTTTTAGAAATCTTTCAAAATGTGAAAACCATTCTTAGTTCATAGGCCAATACAAAACCAGGCTAGATTTGGCCCCAGGGCAATAGTTTGCTGACCCCTGGCCTAAAATATGCTCACTCTGGGTAAATGTTTCATGTTAAAGAGAATATGTATTCTACTACTGTAAGTGGAATGTTCTAGGCAAGTCAATTAGGTAATATTGGTGGGTAGTGTTGTTTAAGTTTACTATATCCTTGCTAGGTTTCAACTTGTTCTAGCAATTATTTGAAAGAGGGGTACTGAAATCTCTGACTATAATTGTAGATTCTTCTGTTTCTCTTGCAGTTCTATCATTTTTTGCTTCACATATTTTGAACCTACTGTTATTTGGGGCATAAACATTTAGGACCGTTATGTACTCCTGATTAACTGGCCCCTTTATTATCTGAAATGACCTTCATTATCTCTGGTAATATTCTTCACTTTGAAATCTTACTTTGTTTCTAGATGTCAATCTAGCCACACCAGTTTTCTTTTGACTAGGGTGAGCAACAGCATGGTATATCTTTTTCCATCCTTTCATTCTTAATGTTTTTGCATTTTCATATGTAAAGTGTGTTGGGTCTTTCTTTCTATCAATCTGATAAGTTCTGCCTTTTAATAAGGATTTTTAGATCATTTCCATTTAATGTGATTCTTGATATGATTAGATTTAAGTCTATCATCTTACTGTTTTCTATTTGTTCCTTTTGTCCTATGTTCCATTTGTTTATTGTTCCTTTCTTCCTTTTTCTGCCTTTTTTCAGATTGAATTTTTATGGTTTCATTTTTTCTCATTTGTTGGCTTGTTACCTAATAATGTTTTATTATTCTACTGGTTGCTTGAGGGTTTATAGTCTACATATATAACTTATCACAGCCTACTTTCAAGTGATATTATATCACTTCACATATAGCAAATATCATATTTCTATTTTTCCCCTCCTGCCCTTTATGCTATTGTTATCATATATTTTACTTATGCATGCTGTAACCCCCATTATACATTGTTATTATTTTTGTTTGAACAGTCGATTTTCTTTTTTTAATATTTATTTATTTATTTATTTTTACGGCTGTGTCGGGCTTTAGTTGCAGCCCGCGGGCTCTTTGTTGCTGCATGCGGGCTTCTCTCTAGTTATGGCACTCAGGCTCAGTAGTTGTGGTGCGTGGGCTCTGTAGTTTGCAGCACGTGGGCTCTCCAGTTGAAGCGCACAAGCTCAGTAGTTGTGGCACGCTAACATTTATACTAACCGTGGTATAAATGGTATACCACGTGGCGTGGTATTTATACTAACCATAGGACTATTACGGTATATAATGCACATTCATTTTAAATTTAAGATAAAATGTGAAACTAAAGAAAATTCTATCTTGGGACCAAGTTTCTAGGGCTATTATTCACTCTTCTCTGCTATTGACCAAACCACACATTTGTGAAAAAGTCTTGAGGAGCAGTGACTTTGATGACTCTTCACAATTTTGTTTTGGCTGCATCGGGTCCTAGTTGCTGCACACGGGATCTCCGTTGTGGCTCACAGCCTTCTCTCTAGTTGTGGCATGCCGGTTTCCTCTCTCTAGTTGTGGTGCGCAGGCTCCAGAGCATGCGGGTTCTCTAGTTGAGGCGCTCAGGATCAGCAGTTGTGGCGCACAGGCTTAGTTGTCCGGCAGCATGTGGGATCTTAGTTCCCTGACCAGGGATCGAACCCATGTCCCTTGCACTGGAAGGCGGATTCTTTACCACTGGACCACCATGGAAGTCCCTATTCACGATTTTTTAAAATCTCTCCTAAAATTGGATGCTGTCAATAAATGTAGGTTATTCATAGAGGTTTTTATTTAATTTGAATATGTATTTCTGAACTGACCACTATATCCTGTTATTCAGCTCATGAATCATTTCTTATTTTAATCATGAAAAGTTTACTTGATTCCAAGTTTTTAAAACACCCATCATTATTCCTGTGAAGAAGAACTTTTACTTACCAGTTCTCACTTTCATCACTGTCAGTGTGCCTGCATCAGTCAGAACCTGCAACACTGTCCAATTTTCTGATTCCAATCCAGGATAGAATAAGAATGCATATAAACAAGCCTGTTAGAAGTAGACCTAAAATAAAGATAAATAGGCTCATTATGAAGACCCTACCGGAAAATCCATTTCTAAGACTGAATCCTAAGGAAATAAATAAGGCAAAAATTTAACGATTATTGATACATTGTTCCTTTTACCAGTAGAGAAAAACTGGTAGGCATCAATATAAATACTCCCAAATAAGAAACTGCTATGGTACATCCTTATATTCTATAGTAGAATACTTATTCAGTCATTAAAGTACATTATACTTGAATATTTACTGCTAGGAAATATATATGAACAAAAAACAGTTGTGAAAATTTAATAACGGGGGTTAATAGTGGTTATTTCTGGGTGTGGGATTATTCACCTTTTTCTACCTCTTGCCCATTTGTATCTTCTTTAATACCAATTTCTTATAATAGAAAAACACAAAGTTTTCAGAAATACTTATTCAACATGAATAAATACTATTCAAAATGATAAAGTCATCATTTGTTTATTCATTAATTCAACAAATATTTGCAGCATTAAATAAGACCTAGTCCTTGCCCTCATGACTCTTCATTTGTGGGCATGATTAACAGTCTTGGAAATTTTTTAGTCCTTGTTCCTCTCTTTCACTGTCATTACTTAATTGCCCAGTCACTCCTTCCCTTACTCATCGAGGACTTTGGCACTTGGCTGCCAGTATCCACCTCCCCTGCATTTTCTGCTATTGTGCGCCATTTCCATGTCCATACAGACAACCCATCCAACAACCTTGAACTCTGACTCCACCATCTTATAACCACTTCATTCAGCCTTCCAGACCCAGAGCCACACACCAAGAAATTACTCCATGGCCTTAGACTCCAATATCTTGATCTCTGACCACAACCGCTTACCACTCCAGCTTTTTTCACTCCATTTACTCACTTAAGACCTGCTTTCTTACCTTATTTTAACCTCTATTCCAAGCATTACTTCCCTAGTGCAAAATCTCATTATTTCCCTCCATGGCTATAAAAACACACAAAAATACTTCCATTTATTTAAAAAATAAAATGAAATTAAAACACCTTTTATAACATTCCCTTAGTATTTAAATTAAGAAACAACAACCATGATACCTTATTAGCAAACCATGAAGTTTTATACAGAAACATATATAGCTTGCACTACTTCCAGAGATTAGAAGGCTTGTTAATACCCCTATACATAAAGGTGTTTAGCATATAGCAGTTATTGCTTAACTATCTGTTCATTTTTGAATAAAGTAAATATGGCATATTTGAAGATACCCATAATAATCATTAAGCTGCATTTTAAACAGTTCAATAAATAATAGGACTCTTATTTTATAATTAGGGAGGAAATGTTCAAAAGCAAGTCCACAGGTTCAGTTTTAAGGGCAAATAAAAGTTATATACAAAGTATCTTTACATCAAGTAATTTAGAAGAAGCTTTGAACTTTATCATAATTAACAACTATATGTACTAACATTTTTTACATCGAAAGGATTCAACTTTAGGAATTTCAATTTTATGATAGGAAAGGAAATTGGGTATAAGTACAGGTAGATGGAAGGACCATTAGATTTAGCTACATGCTATAAGAATTTCTTATCAGGAAAAGGTTTCATATCTACTATACTGTATTAGTGGTTTTACAGTTTATTAGAAATATTGCAGTTCAGTCACATCAGCTTTGGGTTGTTTTGCCAATGGCATAAACATCTAATTGTAAAAACCGCATGTTTATAAAAATACATCCTCCAAAGGGGAAAAATGTTCTTTGGTTAAGTATGTGTGATACTTCTCTACATGGAACATTGAAATGAATTTAATCTTCTGTTCACTTCAAACATTATTTTTCTTTAAAGAGTTTCTTTAAAATCAGGTATATGGTCTGTATATACCATCCTGAGTTCACTGGGTCAAAAGTTAACAGTATGGGGTCATCAAGTAAATTAAATGTTAACAGCAAAAATTAAAGGAGTTAAATTAAAAACATAGGGCCTAATCCTATGACGAAGAAAAGTAAGGAAAAAGTGTTCCCATAAGAGCTGTAAACTGTTCACCTATTTAAAATAAATTACTTCTTCAGAGCTGCCTTAAAAAGTTAATTTGTTTAAAACACGTAAGCATTTCTTTGCCAAAAGAGAATGTGCTGTATTTTATTCTCCCTATTTCCCTATAGGTTTGTTCTACACGAAGTAATGTTTTTACATATTAAGAATAGAAAATGTAGCATGAGGCTCAACTGTCATAGAGAACAGGTCATACATCCTCAGTCATATCTCCTAGAGACCAGAGAGTCCCAATTTTACTTCTGTTTACTAGAAATGAATAAGAAATAAATGTTAATAGATTCCTGTCCTACTCAACTTCCAGGACAAGGCTAATCCCAAGTCAATAAAGTCTCTGACAAAGCCATGAGTTGTCATTTTAAATGTTTTTTACTCAATGTAAGGTTTATTATTCAATTTTCCTTTGATAAAGGGTCAAGAATAGATCCATGACTATTATTTACCAGTCCTTTTTATTACTTAAATTGCTCCCCAAATACACACATTTTTAATGACCAGACAAAAAGTTAACCAATGCTTGTGTATTTTAGACTATATATGGTATATGATTTACCATTTGGGGTGTCACTTTTTGAGATAGGCTCTGTTAAACTGGAGAACAACCAGAGAAGGAAACCAAGACTGTGAAGGGTTTAAAATCATAGATGTTTGGAGAATGGAGATTCAGTTGTCCTCATGGTTGAAAGTACTAGAAGTCATACTTAAGGTGTTATCACATGTAGGTGGGAATGAGTTTGTTCTCAGCAGCTCCAAGGGGCAGTTACAAATAGGTGTGTTTTAACTTTTAATATTCTACGATTCCAAACCTGAATAGGCTAAATTTCCTTTACTAAGGAAATTTAAATTATTTTAAAACAATGTTTCAAAACACTGTATTTAATATATCATTTAAGGCCAGCATTTTCACACTAACTTTTTAGAAAGTAAATAACAAACAAATGGGTTTATCCCTTTCCAGGTATCCTTATTGGTAATGGGTTGTGAGGTGGGTAGTTCATACTTCTTCACTAAATATTATAATTATTAATTGTAAATGAATGTTAGTTCAGTCCTATAATATTAGTTCCACGAATGTGGAAGCAAAACAATTCTTTATATAGGAGAAAAAAACCCTTATACCTCCATAATCCTAACAGAATCAGAGTTGAAAATATGTACGAATCTGTTATAAATGACTTTCAGAAACTGGGGCTCTAAACCATGCAAAGTAAATTTCCCCAAACAAATATATTTCCTGATCCATGTGTAAATTTTCTCCCCTATAACTAATATGGATATACTCTAAAAAGAAACTACTCTAAGAGTAGTTTCTTTTTTTGCCTTTTGTGATTTTTAAAGGATCATCCAAAAATATTTATGGATAATAAAGTACTTATAAACTGATACGTAATTAATTAAAGCATATAGTTATGAACCATTTAAGTAACTTTTTAAATTATTTTTTAACATCTTTATTGAAGTATATTTGCTTTACATTGTTGTGTTAGTTTCTGCTGTATAACAAAGTAAATCAGCTATACATATACATATATCCCCATATCCCCTCCCTCTTGCGTCTCCCTCCCACCCTCCCTATCCCACCCCTCTAGGTGGTCACAAAGCACCGAGCTGATCTCCCTGTGCTATGCAACTGCTTCCCACTAGCCATCTATTTTACATTTGGTAGTGTATATATGTCGATGCCACTCTCTCACTTCGTCCCAGTTTACCCTTCCCCCTCCCCCCTCCCCATGTCCTAAGTCCATTCTCTTACTTCTGAGGAGGATTTTATCATTGCTTTTTTAATGTATCAATTAGCTACAGGGAAAAGAAACTACCAAAGTTACTTCACAGAACAAAGATTCTGTCAATATCTGAAATAAATGACACACTTGCATTTTAAAAAGGGAATGTAAATGGGTGAATATGTGGGAAAAACTCACCACATTACCAACAAATTTCAGTAAATGTTGTACAGGTTTATGATTAGTGCACTAGATACTGTGAACCTAATGAAACAGTTGTTGTCTGTCTTGAGGTCTGACACTTCACAGACCTAAAAAAGACAAAAAGTACTTTGATGTATTTGTTAAACAAAAAAAGTACAGAAAAATACTTAGATTTAGTATTTTACCAATATATACAATATTTTTACCAATACACTAACCTGATTAGAAGCTTAATTTGAAATTATCAGGTAAATATTAAATTTGAAAAATTAAAAACTCATAGTAGAAAATAAATAGCTATGGATATATGACAGAGATTAGAAACATTTTCAAACCAGCCATTGTTAAACCTTATTCTTTTTGCCTTTTATTATAATTCTTCTAGTTTACTAGTTATAATATTCCTGGAGGGGGAAAATCCTAAGCATAGCTATTTATAGCACAATGTTTTAAATATATGATAATAAACAAGTACAGTCTTAAAACAAAATACCTTGTTCATAAGTGATACTCAGTAAACATCAATTTATTTCAGAAAACAGCCTTAACAATCAATCTAGAGCAGTTTTAACTCACAGATTATAAGAATACACAGAACATAATAGAGTAAAACAAGTAATTCTCAGATTTGTTCAGGTGGCAGAGCAATTGGTGATCCTCTCTCTCTTTGCTGAGTTCCATTCATTCCCATTAAATATTAATGCCAGTAACTGTGCTGAAGACACAGAACAAGGACAGACAGATTCCAGGCCATTATGAAACTCTCAAAACCAGAATTGGGGAATTCCCTGGTGGTCCAGTGGTTAGGACTCAGCACTTTCACTGCTGTGGCGGGGGTGGGGGGTGGGGGTGTTCAATCATTGTTCGGGAAACTAAGATCCCACAAGAGCTACATTCCTTTCTGGAGGATCTAAGAAAGAATCTGTTTTCTTGCCTTTTCCAGCTTCTAGAGGTTGCCCTCCTTCCTTGGCTCATGGCCCCCTTCTATCTTCAAAGCCAGCAATAGCTGGTTGAGTCTTTCTCACATCTCACCACCCTGACACTGACTATTCTGCTTCCCTCTTCCACATTTAGAAAAATCGTGGAATTATATTGAGCCTACTCAGATAATACAGGAAAATCTATTTTTAGGTCATCTAAGTAGCAAACTTAATTCTATCTACAACCTGAATACTCCCTGCCATGTAACATAACATATTCACAGATTCCAAGGATTAGGATACGGACATCTTTAGGAGAACCATTATTATGCCTATCATAAAAATGAATCATTTTCCTCTACCTTTCTTCAGGAACTCCATCGACCATCATCCATCTCTAAAATTACGTGCAAACAGTTCACATATGCACATGATTCTAGAGAAAGAATCTGTAACTGTCAACAAATTCTCAGTGTTTAAGAATCACTGGACTAGCTCATAGACTATCAATGTTCCTTAGAAAGATAGTTTGGCAGGGTCAACAATGCCAAATTTTAGACTGGCTTTTATCTTTTTAGCTTTGATCAGAAAACCTTGATATGCATTGAAAGTTTTTCCTTGTACTTTTCCTCTGTGTGTTTTAGAAGTAGTTCCAATCATCCTAATTATACCTCTAACATCTTGCACTTACAAACATTTTTCCAGTTGGTATGCATCATTTTGTGATGATGCTAATAGTAAATCCAGTGAATTTTCCACAGTTTACTCAATAATTTTACTACTACTAGACATTGCAACCCAACCCCCCCCCCTTTTTGCTATTTTATTTAATATGCTGCAATGGGCATCTTCCTATATAGATCTTTTTCCATAGTTTGGATTTATTTCACCTAGACTCCTGAAATTGGAATTTCTGGCAGGAAAAACATGACTATTTCTATAATCTTTTTTATTATTGCTAAATTACTTTCCAAAAGGTCTGCTTTAATTTACATTGCCACCAGCCTTTACTCACTCATACCGTCAATGTGAGGAGGTTTTTTAAATGTCTTTCGTGCATTCAAAAGAATATTCAAGGGTCATTTAAATTCTTATCAAAGTTATGAACTAAAAAACTTTAGTTCTTCCTTAACTTTTAAATTCAACTTGAAACTCTGTTATTAGTCTTTGTAAATTTGTGTGTGTGTGTGTGTGTGTGTGGTACGCGGGCCTCTCACTGTTGTGGCCTGTCCCGTTGCGGAGCACAGGCTCGGATGCGCAGGCTCAGCGGCCATGGCTCACGGGCCCAGCCGCTGCGCAGCATGTGGGATCCTCCCGGACCGGGGCACGAACCCGTGTCCCCTGCATCGGCAGGCAGACTTTCAACCACTGCGCCACCAGGGAAGCCCAGTCTTTGTAAATTTTAACAGCAATCACTTTTAAGGATGCTTTTTAAGGTCTCTTAAATATTTAGCATTTAGAATTTTATAACTTCTATAACTTCTGCTTTCCTTAAGTACTTAAAGTTTGATTAATAAATAAAACCTCTCCAAGAACTTATTTGAAAAAGAAAAACAAGAAAAACTTGTATTTGTTTTTCTCCTTTTGCTAACTGTGTATTGGTTAACTCTATTTTTCTTATAGACCTATCTCTTTATATATTGAGGATATTAACCCTTTACCTACTTTATATGTTAAAAATATTTTTTAGTTTGTCATGTGTCTTTACTATTTATAGCAAATTTTTTTTCTGGTGTATACATTTTTTGTGTAGCTACCAATGTTCTCCAAGATTCTGTGTTGAACCTTTTTATCAGTCTACATACCTCCCTCAGTGATCTCATCCAATCCCACAGTTTAAACTACCATCTACAATTGGTCAACTAGTAAATCTACAGACAACATGCAAACCAGACCTTCCCCCAAATTCCAGACTTCCAAATCAAAAATCCAATCCTAATATCCAGTTACCTCTACAGAGGATGGAAGTACGTACTTGGCCCAAAGGCATATAAAAATCAACATTTCTGGGCTTCCCTGGTGGCGCAGTGGTTGAGAGTCCGCCTGCAGATGCAGGGGACACGGGATCGTGCCCCGGTCCGGGAAGATCCCACATGCCGCTGAGCGGCTGGGCCCGTGAGCCATGGCCGCTGAGCCTGCGCGTCCAGAGCCTGTGCTCCGCAACGGGACAGGCCACAACAGTGGGCGGCCCGCGCACAACAAAAAAAAAAAAAAAAAAAAAAAAATCACATATCATAATCCACCAAACCTGTTCTATTTTCCCTCAGGAAATGGTACCAAGAGACACTCAGTTGCCCACACCAGAAACCTAGGAGTCCTGCTACACGCCTCCTCTCTCTCTTCTCCATGTATTATACAAAGGCTCCTAAGCCTCTTTAGTCTTACCTTCCAACTTTTTCCATCCTAGCTAACTCTGCTCTAGCCTCATGGGCATTGAATTTACTGGTCCTTTCTGCTCAGGACATTAACATACACTCCTCCTTTGCCTAGAGTGGTCTTCCTTCCTAAGTCTCAGTTTAACTGTCCCGCCTTAGAAAGGCCTTACTTAAATCTTCAGTGTTAGGTCCCCATGGTGTACGCTTTTAGGGCATCCTGTGTTTTCCTGCTGTTGTAATTTGTATGATTATTAACTTAATCCTTGTTTCTCTCAGTAGACTACACCATAAAGGGAGGAACTGTGGCTGTTATGCTTATCCCTATATGCTCAGTACCTTGAACAATACATAACACAGAGTAGGTGCTAAATAGTTACCTGGGAATAGTTACATAGTTAATACTGAGTAAGTAAATCCAATCTTGTTTATATTTCACTTCTAATTCTTTGGTTCAAATACGTTTTTATTTCTTGCCTAGATACTACAATAGCCTCTCCAGGACTTTCTATCACCGCTCTTGCATTTTCTAATCTGTTCTCCAGTACCCTTGTTAAAGTGAATTTCTAAAATATAAATCTGATCGTATTACTCATTGGTTTAAGATTTTTCAATTGCATCAATGTAAAAGTGATATGTAAGGCCCTTCATGGTTTAATCTCTATCCACTTGATCAGGCTAACCTTTCTCAACTCCTCCAAAGCACCTAGGCAACAAATCACACAACTACCTGAATATTCTTGACCATGCCAGGTTCTTTCTGACTCCTCTGTTTCCTTACACTCCAGTGATTCTGCTTAAAATGCTCTCTATGGCCTACTTCTGCTCTCTCTTTTACACTGGTTCCTCGAAGGCTTCGCCAAGGTATCCTTCAAGACGCAGCTCAACCACCACCTCCCTCCTAAAAAGCTTTCCTGAGCCACCTATTCCTTACCTGGGTTAATGTTCTTCCTGTACATTTCAAATTATAATTTTTAAAGAATTTATCTTTCTTCCATTAGACTTTCAGCTCCTTGCTAACAGGGACTACATACTTCTCATCTCTATATATCCAATTCTGATATGGACTTTGGTAAATGTTTGACTAATCTGTGTGCCAGTACATATCAAACATATTCCCACTTCTGAGAAATCGTCTGATAAATAAATGAATAAATAAGAAAGTTAATTAGGAAAATATAAAAATGTTCACTTCAGAATTATTTATAATAACAAAAAATTGAAAACAACCTAGATGTCCACCAATAAAAGAATGGTAGAATCTGCTAAATGATACATAGCAGAGAAATTTAGAATGAGATTGTAAAAATGATATAGTAACTCAGATGCTTCTTACATGTTAAGTGGAAAAAGAAAACTATTTCACACTATGACCCTATAAAATTATATGTACAGATATTTACTAAGGGAACATGAAAATTGTATGAGTTGTTAATGTGGATTGTGATTTCATGACTTTATTCAGAACTTTATAAATATTGCTATGATATCTTCTCAATTATAATACAAATAATAATATACATGAGCTTAATTTTATTAACATATATGTACATCTTAGTGTATGCATATTTTAATGTGCATATATATGTATATATTTCCTAGCTCTGTCTCCTGAAAGGTCCAAGAAGCAGCAATGAGCATACCTAACCTTGATATCTAATACCATTCTCCACTAAGAGGAAACAGGGCTCTGGAGAAAAAGCTAACACTAGGGCTAGGGCAGGGTAAGCGCAAGCTAAATTTGGAACATCTTATTATACCAGAAAGCAAGGAAGTACGCCCAAAAAATGATATAAGCATACCACAAAGACAGGACCCAAACTAAAGGTGCTTCCACTAGCTAAATCTGGGACAATTCGAACACTAAAATAATTAAATACAGGCTTAAATATTTAGAGGTGAAAGGTCATGATGTGTGTAACTTACATTCAAATGGTTCAGAAAAAAATGTACAAAATATACACATATAGGGCTTCCCTGGTGGCGCAGTGGTTGAGAGTCTGCCTGCCGATGCAGGGGACACGGGTTTGTGCCCCGGTCTGGGAAGATCCCACATGCCACGGAGCGGCTGGGCCCGTGAGCCATGGCCGCTGGGCCTGCGCGTCCGGAGCCTGTGCTCCACAACGGGAGAGACCACAACAGTGAGAGGCCCGTGTACCACACACACACAAATATATATATATATATACACACATATAAATATAGAAAGAATACAGGAAAACAAGGTAAATACAGAAATGGAAAAACATAGGAATTCATAAGTTAATGCAGATAATAAATAGATAAATAGAGGAGAAGAAAGGGCTCTGTTTGCAGTAGAATGCTGTGGGCTGACTGGTAAATGTGAAAGGAGTATTAGATTTGTTGAATCATTTTGCAACCATCATGGTAAAATTATATCAGCAATAATGGATGCTATATTTAAATGGGAACTTTGATGAAGAGCAAGCTTTATCTTCAAATATTTCCCCACAAATTGATTATTTGCCAGGAAGGAAAAAAACAGTAACTATACATTGGAAAATTCGGGCCATATATGGATCAGGTGGTCAAAATTAACATCATCAGTGAGGGACATATGGATATCATGTGCTTCCAGAAGTGGTACCCTGAGAAGGACATAATACCACCTGTGCAGTAGTCCAGTTAAAAATGCAAAACCTCAATTTAATCATGAGGAAACATCAGACAAAAACAAAATAAGGAATGTTCTATCAAAAAGGAGGGTGGAAGGAGAAACTATATTCTTCAAAAATATCAAGGTCATAAAAGATAAAGAAAGGCTGTGGAAATGTTTCAGTAAAAGAAGCTAGAGTCAAGACCCACTAAATGTAGTGCCTGACCCCAGACTGGCTCCTGTACTGGAGGGGGAAATGGTATAAGGACCAACCTACAAAATGCGAATGTGGATGGTAGACTGAAGTATTTTCTCAATGTAAATTTATGAAGTTGACAGGAAATACACACTTAAGTATTTAGGGATCAAGGGCCAGGATGTATGTAACTTAACCTCAAATGGTTCAGAAAAAAAATTGCATATAAAGAAATATATATATATATATATATATTTGGAGAGAGACAGAGACCTTGCAAAAGAGCAAGTAAATGATATGGGTGTTCTCTGAACTATTTTTATTTTTGCAACTTTTTGTAAATTTGAAATTATTTCCAAGTAAAAGAGTTTTTTTTTAAACTAAGTCCACCTCAGAAAAACAAGACCAACAGGAAAATAAAAGCTATTTATGTAGCTTTTACATCTATGCAATTTGCATCTATGCAAATTGTTTTTAAAACATTCACCAGTGTATACTGAGTTACTGTTCAAAATGTTTTTCTTTAAGAGGCTTCATTCTTCCTTAAAAGATGAACAGACCTATAGCTTTCACAGTTTTATCTAAATAAGCTAATATGTTGAAGCCAACATTCCATCAGTGGCAGCTTACTCATCAGAAACAGCAGGAGGGAAAAAAAGCATTGAAATTACAAGACCTCTGCTCTCCACACTACCCATATTTACCATTCATTTGCTGGTGATTGCACTGCAGTTTCCAAGTAAAACCTCAAATTTTAAATTATGACTTCAGTTTTACTCTTATGACAAGTCAAGAAGAGTATGCAGAAAAACAAACTGGGTGGGTGGAAAGGGGTGGGGGTAGGGTGATTAACTCTTCACTGTATTGAAAATGAAAGAAAGTTGACAACTTCTACCCCAGCTGAGTCCCTAAATAACTGAGTTCTTTCTTCACATAAAGTATATCACTGTGTGGAGTATTAAACTTCAAGGAAGGTATTCTTACTAGCTTTTTACCTGTGAATCTGATGATCTGAAGTAAAAGTACTCTTTTTTTTTTCTTTAAAATTCAACTCGGGAATTTGCACCCCCTTGTGGTCAAACATAAAATTCTTCATTTTCAAAACACCATTTTTTTTTCCAGTTGGTTTCAGGCTTAGGAACCAAGTTACCTGATTTTGTTTTCTCCCATATTAGTGAATCAAGAAGCTTTAATGAAGGATTGTTGGTTTATTAAACAGGATCTTAAAACAGGACTTAAATCTTCTAAAAGTG
The DNA here is from genome assembly GCF_003676395.1 of Aethalodelphis obliquidens. Classification (NCBI taxonomy): domain Eukaryota; kingdom Metazoa; phylum Chordata; class Mammalia; order Artiodactyla; family Delphinidae; genus Aethalodelphis; species Aethalodelphis obliquidens. Next base: position 16,963,006 of record NW_020837960.1, on the reverse strand, counting down.
ACCTCTACATAAACTTTAGTATGTGGAAAATGGGAGATAATAATTGCACCCACCTCATGAGTTATTATGAGGATTCAAGGAGAAAATGGATATGCATGCTTAGCTGACACATTGTAGGTACTCAATAAATGTTATTATTTATTAATATCATCATCACTTTGGAATTCTCTTGACAGAATAAATCTTAAAAGGGGACTGGATTTAAAACTTTACCAATTCATGATGTTCTAGTACAATCTTGCAAATAAATTCCCCAAATATACCACTTATCCAGACTTCACCTAGCTGATTCTCTCCACAGGTATATTTTTAAATTACAAAGGATATGTATTTATCTCTAGATGATAGAAATTTGGATGGTTTTTACTTTACATTTTAGAGTGGTTTTATTCCCTTTTCCCTTTAACTTTAATAATTAGAAAAAGCAGTAAAACGATTCCATCTTCTTAGGTTACTCTTAACATCTTTATTCATCTGACAGAAATCATTACTCTATTTGGCAAAAATAATTCGTCAGGTTGATTTATCATTTTAAGGGGCTCTTGAACACAAATGCTAATTCCTAACGGCCCTAACTGTAGTTTTTTAAAATACCTCTAAAGAAACCATTTTAAAAGATCAGTGTTAATAACTGACTTACAACAATAGCTAACATTCACTAATATACCAAGCACTGTTCAAATACCTTTAATATATTAGCTCATTTACATCCTTACAACAACCGGTTGAGGTACTAGCATTAATCCTTTTACAAAAGATCAAACTGAGAAAAAGTAACTCATGCAGGGTCACAAAGCTAGTAAATAGCAGAGCTGAGCTCCAACCCAAGCCGTTTGGTTCCAGAGTCTACTCACTTAACCAGTGCACAAACGTACCATAGAGACGTAAGCCCCATACTACTCAATCATGTTACTTCTTGATGATGTCAAATTATTAAAATCCATTTCTCTTCCAACTGTACCACAATAATGCAAACCATGCTAGCCTTCTCCCATTTCCTTACTTCTTAGCACTTCAGGCATTTTCACCTGCGTTGTCTAATTTAACTCTCACAATGATGTATGTCTTTGTACACTCAGTTATGATTCATCACAAGTTGTTTTACAACAAAAAACTAGAAATAAGTGTAGCAATGCCCCAGATTTTAAACTGTTGGATTCTTTAGAAAATTCATTGTAACTTGGGATCAGGAAAAAAAGCAACCAGTTTTAAAATAATCTTAAAATGTAATCATTTAGAATCAATGGCAGTTTGTTTTTTTTTCCATCTTAACTAGCCTGTGGCAGGTAGGATAATTCTCTCAAGCAAATGAATGATTAAAAGAGATTTTTAAAGAAGGTGTTCCAGTATTGACAAATGTATCATCATCTACTGTCTTACCATAGTGTCCAGTTTTTGACGTTGGACAGATCTACCTAGGTCTTGTGCTTCTACTTACTAGTTATAAAACTTAGGGGCAAGTTTCTTAATCTGAGTCTCAGGTATCCTCTTGTGTAAAATAAAGATAATGCCTACTTCATAGGGCTGATATGGGCAGTAAACATGATCATTCCGTAAAGCGTTTATTTTAGCACCATGGCAGCCCAGAGTACAGTCAATATATGGTATCTAGCTATTATTACTTTACCAGTGCGTGACACAACAGAAACCCGTCTTTGCAAGATTAAGTTACCTTACCAACCGTTTTTTTTAAAAATCACCCTAAGCGATCCCAAAGACTGCCCAATAACCCATTTACCTCTCCAAAATCGAGCAGAATGTTTAAGAACAAGAACGCGGTGAGAGAAACTAGATTCAGTGAAAGTGCCTTCATAACAGGGAACCTAGAACCGGGCTCCAGCACACGCGCGCGCACACACACGCACACACACACACACAGGTTGGGTCGCACAGCATGGTAGAGAACGGCCCGGGCTCCAGAATCTGACAGATGCGGACTCGTCCACGTGCTTGCTACCTGTGCTACCTTAGGGAAATTACTTACAACGTCTCTGAGCCTTCGTTTCCTGGTCTGCAAACGGAGAATGATAATAGTACCTACCTCATAAAGTTGTTCTGAGGCTTAAGTGCGATAGCTCCGGTAAAGCGTTGACTTAACAGCAAGAGCTGTACACACAGGCGGGGTTGATTCAAGTACACGTGTATCCATACACACGGTCTCAGACACATTCCGTTGGAGTTTAGACACTGGCAATAAGATGTTTTTCTTTTCGCCTAAGCTGCACCCTTATTTGTTTTCCTTGAACAGTAGAATAAATGCCTATCGACTGATACGTCATCTACGGACCCTCGGGCCCACACTCCGCACGGCCCCTCTACCTCTTAGGCTGAGCATAGGAGCTGCACGCACGCGCAAGAAAAGAGAAGGGCTGCGACTGAGTAAGCGAAGGCAGAACGGTGAACACTCGATGATTCTGCGCATGTTCAAGGCGTGGGGGGGTTGGGGTAGGAGTTTGCGCATGAGCAGAAGTGTCGGGAAAGCTAGAGTACGGAGGTTAGGAGGCGGTATTGACAGCTGTGGAGGCAGCCCGCGTTCCCGGCATGCCCCGGGGCGGCGGGGTTGGCTCTAACGAATTTGAATGAGGAGCCTCAGCGCTTTCGGCGCCATTTTCGAGTGATGCCTGATCTCATCAATCTAGCGGGAGAGACGGGATAACCTGTCGGCGAGCGTATCGCCACTAGGACTCAGCCGAAAAATTACTAAAAAAATCGCCAAAAATTACTTCGAGCAAAGGGCACTTGGCGGAGTTTCGCCAGGGTTGGCGCAGCCGGTAAGAGCCTGAAGAAGTAGCAGAGCGGGACTCGGGAGGTGGCAGTGGTGGGACCGGCAGGCGGTGGGGGGGGGGTGCAGGGAGTGGGAACTGGGTCCGCCTTCATTTTAATCGCCAAAAATGCGAGGAGGTAGGGTTGGGGGTAATTGGGTGTCTGAGTAGGCGGCGGCGGGCAGAATGTGGCGGGAGCGCGGAGAGTCGGGGGTGTGGGGGGAGGGGAGTTGCAGTTTGAGCGGGACGCGGACGCGCTGCGGCTGAGCGGCCGCCGCCCAGCGGATCTGTCAGCAGGACCCCCCGCCCGGGGCCGGAGACGGGGCGCGGCGGGGCTCGGCAGGCAGAGGCTCCTTGACAGGAGGAGGGGGACGAGCGCCCCTCCCCCATTGCCGAACCGAGCAGTCTTTTATGGCAGTTTTCCCGGCCCGCTGCGGCTGTCTTCCCGTGACAAGAAACTTAAGGTCGGCGGAAAATTGAGGACCCGGAGTAGCGGGTGCCTCCCGGCCGACGTGCGGATAGTACCCTCCGCGGGACCCAGTCGTTTATATTGTCGTCTTTGATGCCAAAGCATGAGATGCCCTAGCAATGTGAGTTTCTCCACGCCGCCCTCCTGCTCTGCGCGCCTGGGTCTCGGCAGGGGTAGCACTGACCGAGTCTGGCTTTTCCAATTTGGACAAGATGGGGCGGGGGCAGGCTTTTGAGGTTTTAGCGGGCTCCTAGGAAAGATGCTGGACTTTCGCTTTTTGCTCGGGATTTTTTGTCATTTACTCTCACGGTGTCGTCCTTTCTTGGGGGGGGGCGGGGGTGTGTTCTTGGGTGAGATGAAAGATGGGGCTTCGACCTTGCGATTTCCTTCTCAGAGTCGCACTTTTCTGAGAAGACTTTTTCTTTCTCCAGTCTTTGAAACGTGTCTCAAGGAAAAAGGCAATCTTTGAAACTGTATTAATGTTTTCCTCCCGAAAAGTCTTTACCCGAAGAACTTAACGGTAATTTTGCAATCCCCACCTTTTCTTGGGAGCTCTCTTGGCTTTGACGCGGAGGGGAAAGGGCTATTTGTCTTTCCCTTTAGTGATTTTTTTTTTTCTCGTAGTTTCTACCAGTTTTTACTCGACAACTCTTGAATGATTTGAGCCAGTGACGCCTTTAACTTTAAGTAATACTTTATAGTTAGATAATGGCTTTTGTAAAATTCCTCATTAAAGATGTACCGGATCATGAATCCCTTTCTGCGCTGAAGGCACCCTAGATTAACCCTTTGCTGGTGTGATGTATTGCGTATGGGGCGCGCGACTCTGAGTTGCGAATATGCAGGAGATGATTTTTGCAGCAGCTATTCAGTTGTTCGAAAAGAGGGATAAGGCTTTCAGTCACAGACTTTTTAGGACCGCCTGCCTAAAGTTTTTCCCTCTGGAATTGATGTAACGATTGATTGATTTCTTATTTCTGTAAAGATTGGGGCACCCGCCCTCACTTAGAATCTTTCCCCGAAGAGAGTAGGAGAGCGCAAAGTGATGTTTTTCAAATTGTGTCTAACGGAGCTCCCAAAACACCGAACTTGTTACCCCCTGATTGGCTGGAAGGAAGCGGGACTGGGGGGTTTGAATGTTGAACACTAGATTATAATTCTCGGCTTTCCAAAAAATTATACATTTAGAAAAACACGTTATGAAACATTAAGACGGGGAGTTTAAAAAAAAAAAAAGCTGGTGTTTAGTATTTTTTCTTCCATAAAGGATTTTCGAGTGATTTTGAAATGTATATTAAAAGAAAATCCTAGAGAAGACGATTTTCGCAAAATTGTAATTCTGCTGGCTGAAATTACAAGACTTTTATATATTTGCCCCTGTTCTCTATTGGTTAAAAACTGAGTTTAGGATTTTTTTATTCCTCTGACAGAATTTTTTCATCTTAACCTACATGTATTTGTTAGATGCAGATTATGGGAGAATTGTTTCTTTTATTTCCATGAAAAGAAACTTCAATTTTCTTAATGTTAAGAATGAGCACATTCCACATTTTCCACAAAAATTGGATACATTTCTTAAACTTTTCACATATAATTTAAAATATATAGGTTTTGCTATTTCAGCCATTGCAATGGACTTAAAACCTTATTTGCAATAAATTTATGTTGCTTAATTTAGACAATACAACAGGTAAGTAGCACAGGTGCGTGTGTATGATTTCATTTATAAATTCATTATGAAGAAATATATTGCATAGAACAGTGTGGGTGTGTTGTGTTTTATTTGGTTAGTTTTCAGTTGTTTAATGTTGCTTGAGACAACCGTCAATATATTTCTTTTTATTACCAAGCTTGTCATTCCGTTTAGTTGCATCTTGATAAAAGGCGGGTGTGGTTTTCAAAGAACATCGGTAAACTCACTGATAAACAAGATAGCCATAGATGGTTTTTTAAAGGTTTTTTAATAGAAATTTATATGCTTTTATTAATAGTAATTGAAATTTTGAAACTTAGAGTTTGTATTCTCACATTAGGTCAGATGTGCATTGTGAGAAAATATTCAAATGAAAAGATCCTACGACTTTTATAAATCTCTGTAGAGCTATAAATATAATTTATATTAATAAGGGGAATAGCTGAGTTTATAAGTCATACTATTTTGTATTGCCTTCAAAACAAGAATTGGAATGACACAACCTATGTTCATTGCTTTTTTTCAAAGCTGTTTATTTTGAGTCATCTCATGAAAATTTCATAAGAGATGCTAATTATCCTCTCTATAAAATTTGCTTTAATGAAACTGTAGAAGACCCTATTTCTATTTTAAATGTAATTTTACCTAAGATACCAGAACCGGTGGGTTTTGCTTTTTCACTGTTCTGGTTTTTGTGTTTTAATTTTCATTCAAATTATTATGTGACTTGGAGAGTTTTGAGGGTAGGATGGGGAAAGGCTTTAAATTCCACCAGGCTGGTTAAATTTAACCATACTTTTTTAGTGTTTTGGTTTATGGGTTTTTTTCGTTTGTTTTGGGAGGTGATAGGTGAAGGACTGTTTTGTTTAATAAGCCATTTTGAAAAGAAGTGAAGGGGTTCCTTTATTTAAAATACTACACTAAAGCTTGAGAACACACTAGCACCTAAATAAAATCCACAAGCATTCAAAATATTTTCCCTTTTATGTGGTGCTAGATAAGAGGAAGATTTTGGTTTTAGACTTGTGGGCGTGTAGGTATGAGTTCCAGCAGATGTATATTATTATATTATGTATATTATCCATATTTCTCTGCAGAAATGGATAATTCTAATTTATTTTCTATTGTAAGGGCTAGAAAAGTCTTGTATTACCACAGGAAAACAATGGTGGAGAAAGGTGTTGCTACCGTAGCTCAGCTCTTTTCAAAGCTATGTTTACATTTTGTGGGGGAGAGGGAACTAGAGAAGGTAAGGTATCAGTCTTCCTGATAGCATTGATTTTCATTTGTTTGCCCTTCATACTCTTTTATAAAAATGCGGTTTTAGACTTTGTTTTAATGCTGTTAAGTTGTCTTAGTTGTACATTTACAAAATGTAGCCTCAGGTGTTTGTATGTAACACTGCTTTTTTCCTAATCAGATTAATAATCACTTTTCATGTTTATCTAGAGCTAAGGATGAAAATTTCAATACCTTTCATATTCTGGATCCCTTGTTTCATCATGCTTTGTGTGCTACATTTTTGTTTATTTTTTGTTTTGTGGAGACATATATTTTTATCTCTGCTTACTTATTAGTATGTAGTAACTGTTCAGAATGTCACTAAATAACTTCAATCCAGAAATATTAGTCGGTTGATTTGGTTTACAAAAAGAAAAAAAAAATGCCCAGCGACTGTATTAGAGATTTCTTCTACAGGATACATAAGCTTTCTCCAATTAAAAACATCAGAGTATAAATTTACACACGATTTTGAAATTTTATTCTATAAAAATTTGTCTCTCTTATTTTAAAATATTACTGGGCTAAAATTGGCTCTTGTCTTTTTTTCCTTTTGTTTAATGAAGCTTACTAATCTTCACTGATTTCTTTTTAACCCTTTTTTAGAAGAAACAGATTACTGGTCTGATTATAACTAGAAAACACATCTTAGAAAGAATTGTCAGAGTATTACTCTACATGTTGTTTTGTTTTGTTTTGTTTTAATTCAGAAAACTTAGAAACATTGTGTGCCAGGCAACTAATTTTGGCATGTAATTAGAATTCAAACTATGACTTGCTGAAATTTGGTAGCTCCAAATCTCTTAAGGAAATCAGTAATAAACTACCACTTTCTTTGAAATAAGTGTCGAAAATGAGATTAAGCCACTTTTGCATTTAATTTTTACAAGTGACAGTAGTAGAACTTTAAAGTCTCGATTGTCTTAATATTATAGGAGTAACATCAGTTGTAGAATGTCACATTACTAATATGTGTTTATATATTTTTCTGATTATTTGCATGAACAAATGACTGTAGAGCCTTCCTAGAAATATTGCTTTCTGGTAGGGAAATGATTTTCTCTTGCCTTTTTTTTTTCCTTTGCCTGTCTTAAAGATACTTTAAAGGATCTTTCTTTTAGAAAGACAAGTTTAAAGTATTGGAAATATATAAAAGTATTAAATATATATATGAATTATATTCTTAATATTTTTTATCAAATTATGAGAAGTTAAATATACTTTTGTTTGATCCTGTCATATTTCACTGAAGAATCTTTGCACTGGAAAGACTTGTCGTGGGTTCTGAGTGTAAAAAGCTGTATTTTGTAATAGATTTGAGATTTGAATTTTAATATTTCAAGGTTTTCTTAACATCTTTTTTATCATACACATTTGATTTAATATTTGTCTTCTATCTGAACCTCTTTTGTTCTTTATTATCTAGTATTTTTTGTTTCCCTACTATTTAAAAACAGCACTTGCAATGGAGTACATATTGGTTTCTTCTATTATCCTGTGATTTTTTAAAATTAAGATATCTTCCTTTACTGTATGCTCACATATAGAAAACTGTCTATATCTTTTGAGGAAGACTATGTACAATTATTCTAATTTTTTAAATGTCATGGTTTCAGGGTTAGTGTTTGTGAGTTATATATGTGTGTTTTTTGTTATTAAACAATCAGATATTTGGCTGCAGAGGAATAAAGGGTTATTTTATTTTAAATAAAAATGGAAAGCTCAGAGCATTGTGGTTCACATATAGTACATTATAAACCTGTGGTAATTTAACAATTTAATATTTTTGTATAGTTGATTGCCACTAAATTATTAAGATTCAGGTGAAACAAATGAAAACACCCTTACATACATTTAGTTACACCACCTCTACTTGGACACATTAAAAAAGCCAGTGGCCCGATACTCATCCATTTATTACTTACAAATATTTTAATTTGTTTTAAAAGTAATTTCTAAGTTTTGTTCTGTTAGACTGTAATGTCTTAAAACGTTTGGAAATATCAGTATTATTATTCACTCAGGCTTGGTAAAAGACTGAAGTTGAAAATGATGGTAATTTCTGTCACCATTAAAACATACGATAATTTGGGGAGAAAGGTATTTAAAAATTTGTCTCTATCACTTTGAGTAACTTCTTAAACTGTGGATTTTATGAGTTTTAGAGGCACAAACTATATTTCTGTTTTCCTTATGGAGTCCCCTTTACCAGTCCTCTTATAACTACTTACATAAACACACACACTCATCTACACTGCTTTCAAAATGAATGCTCTAAAGAGAAATGAAAGCAGAAACATATTAATCTGATTTGTTTGAAGAGGCTTCAGATGATAAAGCATATCACAGGTGTTTCTAATCAAGATATTTCTATTTTTAAAACATTATTTTCAAGTTAGGGTTTCTTTGAATATAGGCAAGATTGGGGTCGTTTTGAAGATCTTACTTCTGTGTTCAGGGATCCACTGTGAAACTGCAGGAGGCGGAAATCTGTTGAGTGTCTTCATGCTATAATACATGACATTTTTATTGCAGGTTTTGACCTTTAGGAGAGAGCCAATTCTGGAGAACAACCTAACTTCTTTGATTGAACATTCACATAATGCATTGGAACATGATAGGAGGTTAAGGTATACTAATGAATTTTAAAAGCATACAATTTTATATCTTTGCAATATAATTGAGCTAGACAATTGGTAAAGCCAGAACATTTTGGTGAGCTAAAATCAATATTTACTAATAGACAGAAATCATCCAGTGAAGTGGCCACAGTTGAGTTCTCTTGATTTATTAAAACTTCAGGTTTTTTCCATATAATTGATGTTCTTATCATCTTGTATTAGGTCCAACTCCAAATGAATTTATTTATTCTAAAAATAAGTGTATACATAATGATCTTTCTTTTTTTTTTCTTAAGGTTGTTATTACAGTGTTATATGTAAAAGTCTTAAATAGTGGATTTTTCATATTATAAAATGGAAGGTTTAAATCAAAAGGAATTTGGTGTTTCGCTCTTTGACAGGTATAGTGGTAGATAGACCCTACAAAATCAGATAAGATTAATGAGAATATTTTAAGAGAATTTAAAGTATTCCAAGGACTGTCCTAACCAGAAGTGGCAATTTGGTTGAAACTGAAAAACCCACTTTCTTAAGCAGAAGCTAGCATCTTACTCATAGGTACTCTGAGTAAAATATTTAAATTGTTCATATCAAAAGTTGCAAACTCTTTAAAAATAAACTGTAGAATTCCAGAACTTCCAGTGACTTTGGTCTTTACCTCCAAAATACTTTATCACAGAACCACTTTTCCAGCATGTTTATTTGCTTTGAAATAAAATTTATAGTTTTAATTGAAGTTTTCAGATACTTAGCTGATAAAAATTTTGGCTGTTTTCTAAATTGTAATCTGGTATAGTGAAAATTCATTGAACAGTATTACTAAGTATTGGTTAAGTTTTGATTAGTAAAGTATAAATTACATGAAACACTAACCATAATATGTTTTTTAAAACACTATTTGCTAAATAAAGTGAGGTTTACTAAAAAATAATATAATTTTTTCTTTAAATTTATTTTCACCTAAAAATATTTACTTTATATACTTAAGATATAGGAAATCACAAAGGTTTGTTTTCATAAGAAGAGTGTAATCTTAGTCTTTAAGAGTGAAGTGTATTTATCACCATGGACATAGAACTGCCTTTATCTTTAAAGAATGTTAAAAAAAATTTTTAAGTAAATTCTCAGATGTGTGTTTAAGAATGTGTTTGAACATTGAGATACACATCAAAATACTTTAAAAATCAGATATTTCTGTTTTATTAGATATTAGGTGATCCAGGAATGTGAATCCGTTGACAGTTAAGGTTAAGTAAAACGTTAAAATTTAATAGAAATCAGTTTGATGTAAGGGTGGAGTTCAGATATTGGTGTCATTATACTGTAAGGTGCTTGTTTGAGATAAATACAAGGTATAGAAAGTCTTCATAACTTTGATTTGAGAATGTTATAAAAAAGCAGCTTAGTTTGGATAGGATGAAAATGAATACAGTTTTTGCCCTTTAACTTAACCAGTGTTTTCTAGGTTAGAGAACATTGAGATGAAAAGTGAAAAATCCAATTTCTGGGTATCTGGGGGAGGGAAAAATCCAGGTTCAGTTTATCACTTTCAATTCAGATATCTTTATACACAGCCTTAATGAGTTAAATGGGGAAAGAGAGACAGCTTTTGAATTTATATTGTGGAAAAGATATAAATTAGAGTTGTTCCTGATTTAGAGAGTTTATGATTTGTGATCTCTGAAGTTGTCAAAACTTATTATTTAGACACAAGTATTTAGCATCATGAAATTGTCCCATAGATAGCTTATAAACTTCCAAATTTTTAGCTTAGTAAATAATTTAACATCTAAAAGAGTTGGTGTAGATATTAAGTTTTCTTCTATTTGGTCAGTTCTTACAGAGTAAGAAACTTTAACCTAATTAGTAGTATGTGTTATTTTAGGAGACAGGTTAATAAGGGCTTTTACTGCTACATGTGATTGGCTGTCCCTTAAAGGACATTTTGTAAGGATTTTGACTGTTTTTAATTTACAAACCTGACTATCTAACTAAGCCTTACATGTAGTTCATTATAACAGAATTTGGGGGAAAGGATTTATTGTGTTATATTTTTTACAGTGATAGATTTCTATCTTATTTGTGCAATATTTATATTTTTGGATAAGTGCATTTTCAGGGTTAAATGATGTTTATTTTCAGGAAAATTCTTAATTGTTCCCAAAATACAGTTATACTGTCAGTGTTCTAGTTTTATTGAAATAGTTATCCTTAGGGGGAGAAGAATATTTGGATAAACTAGAATAGAGGTAATTTAACATATCTATGTATGAGGGGACTTGAAATTATTCATATTTGTCATTGATGTATAATGCTAGTATATAAGGACAACTTATATTTTAAACAGTTTGTCAGCTATAAAAATTTTCTTTGAGGTTTTATGGTGTTACTGAGGATTCATTAAAGAGTAGATACAATTTCTTAATGAAAAAATTTTAAATGTTTATTTGAGGCAGTTTTGTACATGTGTGTATTTTATGTTTTCTTTTTCTGACTAGCAAATAGATCCTTAATGTTTCAGTTTTCTTCAGATAAGACGTAATGCATCAGAATTGTATTGTCAGATAAGCATTTTCAAAAGGCAATAATTAATTAATGTCAGGACTTAGTTTTTTTATTTAATATCATTTTGAAGTAGAACTTCAGTTCTCAGCACCACAAACCACACTTTTGATATTTCATTAACATATGTGATTTGGCTTAGTTTTACTTTCCTATTTTCATGGTTAGAGTCACTTGGAAGAGAAACATGCAGCCTGATTCAAATGTAGTTGCTGAGACTGATTAATTGACTGGTTATTCGTTTATTAATTTATTACTGTTTGTAAATGTCTTAATTTTTAAAAATCTTTCTTTGATATTTGCTGTAACTTTTTTATTGGATAGCTTTCATAATAAACAAATATATTTAGTAATTTTGTTATCCTGTGATCCTCAGATTTTTTTTTTTTAATTTTTATTATTAACATTGTTTGTTATTAAGCTGCTGCTAAGCAGAAAAATGACTTTTTCAATTTTGATAAAAATTAAAGATTGGGGGTTTTTAACAAAATATTATCTGAATTGTAAATATTACTATATTTTATACTTTTATTTATCTTAAACCTAGCCTTCTTGACTAGCTATTTAAGTTTATCAGCCTATTCTTGCATTTAAAAAATAATTTACAGATTTCCTAATTTTTCTGACTTTTTAAATATTTTTCAGAATCAAAAATACTTAAATGTTAAAGAATAAGAATTTCTTTTAAATTTAAAGTTATAAGTCCGTAAATAGAATCATTTAAGTTTAAAGATAATTTGACAGAACAAATATTTCTATTTCTGTTAGTCATCAATTGATATGTACTGACTAAGTTTTTAGCTTTGTATTACACATTCATAGTAGCTTAACTACATGTGGAAATTTTTTTTAATAGCTGGAATTTTTGTAAAAACTTTATGGGCTAAAATCTTACTTATTTGCTAATAGTGTCTGATGTCAAACATATATTGGTGATTAGATATGTGGAACCTGGGAGACTGGAGCTCTTTATTAAGCATAATATAATTTCATTTCTTGATTAAAGTTTAGATGCTTTCTTATTTTCCAGAAGAATGGCTAGGGAAGATAGTCTTTATGAATTCACCCTGAACCTGGTTAAAACTCTTCTGAGAATTTTGATAATTGAGCAGTTAGATCTAAACTAGGAGCTGAAGTGTCATTACATGTGTCATTAATTTTTTTCCTTAGATACATTACAGGTTCCATTTCTAATCAAAACATCAATTTTGTCTTTTCTTCTCTCTCCATCCCACTTTTTAAAGAAAAAATTCCTTCTTAACTAATTTTATCATGTAATGAGAAAAGCAGACTTACTAGGTAGGTTGAGCTGAGCCAGTTTTTTCCTCTCTGTGTTAGTTGCATATGCTTTTCTCAGCTTGCTGCTTCAGTGGAAGCAACAGTGAATAAACAAGTATCACCACAGCCCTTGTTCTTGCTCTTTACAGTTGGGAGCAGGGTCTGAGAGATTGCTGCTGCTTGTCAGCTATTGTACAGAATAGCATCAATATGCAGTAATGGTGGCCAATAGAGCCTGCACCCACCAGCTTTTACAGACCAAGTGAGAGAGGCCAAACTGTCAGTGTAATCCATATATAGTATAATGAATACATTCTTTGACAAAAAGGTATTTTATTCCCAAAGCAGCTTAAAGAGAACAGTAGATGCTTATAGTTCTTAGACTTTTACTGTTTTTTACTATTTACTCTGGTTTTAGTTCATTTAATTTTTATTCGGTTAATTCCATCTGTTTGAATGGAAAACTGTCTTGATTCTGAAAGTACTTATGGTATGTTTCACGCTTTGGTAGCCTAGAATAAATTATTAATAGTTAGTTGCTGATAACACAAGTTAGGTAGTACACTTGAGGAAAGAAAAGTTGACTATGGCCACATAAGAGTGTTTCTTTCACTTTGGGACCATATGCTAAGCCCCATATTATCTTTATTTTATAACCCAGTCTAAACAAGGCCAAATTTTTGTTCATTTCACTGTAACTAAAAAGAACAACACCCTGTACTACTTGGTGTTGTGTATAAAGACAAAGCAGGCTGCAGGTGAAAGTACATAAGCCTTTACTTTTTCTCACTATTAAAATAATGTCTTATATCTGAACTTTGTATATGGAAAGTTCAGATTATTCTAAATCTTTTGGAAATAGGATTCTGTAATTTCAAATAGTATAAAAAGTGTTTTTGATTTTTAATGATTTGAATTTGCACAGATGTGCATAACCTAAATACTATCTGTATATTTTTCTCCTCTTTTGTATCCAAATTCTAATATGTTGTAGTTAAAGGGAAGTAAATATTGGATTTCTGTTACAATTCTGATTTCATTTGTAGCATTCTTGGTGGAAAACTACAAATGGTGTTTTTAGTGTGTAAGCCTAATGCCCCATCTTAAAGTCCAACATTTACAATAGCATTCTTTTAAAAAGGTAACCATGGGGTGTTTTGTTGGTTGGTTGGTTGGTATGGGTTTTTTCCCCCTAATACTACAGTGTGTTTTCATTAATATGTTGATGTAATTTAACAGATAACATATTAATTACTGTTACCTACTGTTAACCAAAAAAGTGAGTTACATAATGCTTTATATTGAAAATACCTTGTTTTTACTACTAATTACTGTGTAAAGTATCTGTGGACCACCTGTACCAGAATAACCTAGAGTAAAGCATTTTTCCAGATGTGCTGAATCAGAATCTCTGGAGCTGGACTTAGGAATTTGTGTTTTTTATAAACACTAAGTGAGTTTTTTTTTTTAGAAGCACCACATGTGAGAACACTGCCCAGAATGAATTGGGGAAGAATTCTTCACACTAATAAACCATTTACATTTTCTGCTTTTTTTTTTTTCCTCTAAGCTCAGTAACTAATGATGAATCTTATCATTTCTAACACAGTAGCTCTAGATTAAGTCTTGCTATTTCTTCAGTCATATGAAGAAAACCTATATTATGAGAGCTTATTTTTGTTCAAGTACCTTGGACCAAATTTTAAGTATTTGTTTGGAACATTTAGTATACCTCTATTTAACCTGTACTTGATGAAAACAGAGGGAGTTGATCACTTAAGAATTTTTTAAATTTTCAGTTAGATAGTAGCTATTTATCTTAAATGTACTTCTAAATATGTATTGGAGAAAATACAGAAAGGAGAACTTTTCATATGCTGCTTGTGAGAGCATGTGGCAACATCCTACTAAAGTTGAAGATATACCTAGGCTTTAACTCAGCAATTCCATTCCTAGATGTTTTAGATAAACTAACACATTTGTAGTAAAGTCTTATTTATTTTTACTTTTAATGGGAAAAAATTGAAAGCAATGTAAATGTTAAGTAACAGGAGAATGACAAAAAATTGAAAGCAATATAAATGTTAAGTAACAGGAGAATGGCAAATATGGGACATAGTCATGTGATAAAAAATGTTTATTATACAGCTATTAAAATGAGAGCTATGTGTATCATCACAGATGAATGTCTTCAGCAAACAAAAAAAGTTGCAAAAGATTAGATACAGTATGATAACATTATATGAAGCTTGAAAACAATGATATATATTGTTTTAAATACTTGAATTTGTAATAATAGTGTAAAAAGATGCATAGGAATTAAATACCAAATTCAGGATTGTAATTATGTCTTAGGAGAGAGGGGAATGGGATCCAAGGTATGGTACAAAAGGAACTCAACTATATGTGTAGTCTTTTTTTCTTTAAAAAAAAAAAAGGTAAATAAATAAAAGCAAAGTATGACAGAATATTAGAATTCAATACAGCTGCATTGGAGGGCCAGGGGTAGGATGTGGGGATTCATTTTACTATTCTCTTGATTTTTTCTGTGGATTTGAAATATTTATTTTTCAAATAAGTTTTAAAAATGTACTGTCCTTTTTGGTGAAGATATTCTACAATAAGATATACACTTGGAATACTCCATTAAGGGCGTGGATTGGATTTATTCTATTCTATGTCTTGTAGTAAGTGCTTAACTGTTAGTTGGTGTACAAACTACAACTTACAGTCATGGCCCACAGAAATCAAACATTCTAACCAACTTACGTTGCTAGGATATTTTTAAATTTTAAATAAATTCTTTTATTTTTGAAGATGAGCCATACTGTTTCCTTCCTTTGCATACTGGCTTTTAATCCTCCCTACTCTTATAAGGAAAGGACAACCATGGAAATAGTTTCTCTTTTTTTTATCACTACTCTTTCGTTTGCTCTTTAATTCAGGCAATTTCATGACTGTGTTTTCTTTTATTTTGGCCATAGATCATAGCATACTGTTTTCAGAAATTTCTACATGCATTTTAAGCTCCAATCTAAGCTTTGTATTTATACTGTATTACAGTAGAATTCTTGGAATTGGGCAGTATATGGATTTGTAGATTTCATGTGTATGTGTGTGAGACAAAGAGAAAGAGATTGGTCAATGTTGAGGTATGAAACTGAATTTATCTTAAAATATCTGCAATTATATGATGTCTTCCAGAAGCCTCAGTGTGCTCCAAGTTAGATATTGAAGTGTGAGTTTTAGTAACACTCACATATTTGACTTTTAAACTTCAAGAGGGTGATAGTAATAGAAAAGTGAATTTAAAAAATTAATGATAGTACTCTGTACTGAAATATATAAATGCTGCTGCTAGGTATTTCTAATCTGTGATTGTTCAGTGCTATATAAGGATCAAAAAACAATGATTGTCAACCTCAGTTGAAAATTTTCTAACGTATATAATGTGATCAAATTTTTTAAGTCTTCCCTCTTATTTTTTCCTAGGTGAATAACAACAAAATGAAGACCATATAAAACAAGCCCCCTACTTAGCCCTGCAATTCTTACCTTGTAAGTATTAACTCACAGTCCCCCTGCCATTGCTGTAAAAAGTTACTGTTTGGTGTCATATTTTGCTTTATTTCTGAATTTTTTTTCTACCATCCTAGAATGACAACTTTCTAACCTCCCCTGACCCCCAACACATTGAAGTTTGATGTTAATTTAGTCCATTTTAGAGCAAAAATAATGTCATTGCCTTGGGTAAGTTTTCTGTTTTGGAAAGGATTTTACAGCCAGGCTGTATCATCTCTAAATCTGAGAATCATAATTTTAAACCCTTTTCCTTCAAAGGAATTTATAAATAAGTAGTGGTCTTTTTTATTATCATCATTATTCAGGTTTATTGACAGTTATTTTATGGTTTTATAAAGTGGAAGTGTCCTCTCCACTGGAGAAATAGTTTTTTTCATTTATCTGTTTTTACATTTTACTAGATTACACTTCTGACTTCTTTGTGACGTGCTTAAAATTTAGCTGTTAAACTTCAAGAGGTGGGAAAAACAGGAAGGCAATCCCTTTTCCTTCCTTTTATATATACACATGCACACCTCTTAGAATAAGAAACATTTTTACCCTGATTCATTTTACTTTTGAGAAACTTGTAAATGCTAAGGGAATAATTCTAATAGGTTAGCTGAAATTAATATCATACCCCTAGAAAAACTGTCAAAAACAAGGTTATGGTAAATACACAAGATACTTATTTCCCTAAATTTGAGACCCTAAAATCAGTTACCAAAAAGATTCATTTCCATGTATTCCTTCAGCTAATTTACATCTCTAAATAAAAGAAACTCAACTGCTACTGTTTCTGTTCTTGATATTGAGGGATGGCCCTGTTTAAATGAAAACTAGTGCTTCAGGTGCTTCTCTTACATTACCTCATACCATTGCATTAGTGACCCAGTAATAATGTGTATTATTATTAAATAATGTGTATGTGTCAAGGAGTGACTTTATGATCATAGATCAGCCATTGAGCTCAATTAAGTAGTTTTTAGGGTGTGAATCAATTAAATATTGAAAATTTGTAGTAATGAGCCAGTTTGAAGAATAGTAACCAAATGCCACTGATCACTTCTTTTTATAATTTTTTCCCTTTATATTTTTGTTGCTGGAAAACTAGAATGGAAACATTTGCAAATCCCCAAAGAATCCTATATAATCCAGGCTTGGCTTTCTTAATTGGTCCCTTGGAAGCCAGCTCAGCTTTTCTTCAACTTAAATCTCAGAAAAAGAAATCTTTTCAGTTGGTATTGCAGTCTTACTGTAGACTGGAGGGCAGTCCACTTTTCAAAAAGAAATAGGTATCATTAATTTCCAACAGATTTATAAGTACAGATAACATCACATTCTTAAGCTCATTTCATCTCCTTTATAAATTTCTAAGCAAGCAGCCTTGCTTGGATACTCTCCAGCATCTTTTAAAATAGGTCATTTGTGGTATTTCATAGTTGAAATGCTTACTCTTGTCTCTTCTATGTAATATGCCTGGAGTTACTTTTAATCTTAGATACTAGAATAGCGTTGTTTCCAATTAAACAATACCCAGAAGAATAGGCACATAGTGACAGTGGTCATTGATTCTTCATGATTGTGTGTGTATTCCGTCTTTCTCTCTTTTATGTTTATTTTACACTATTGTTTCTTTTTTTAATATTTGTTTATTTGTTTGTTTATTTGGCTGTGTCGGGTCTTAGTTGCGGCACACAGGATCTTCGTTGAGGCATGCGGGATCTTTCATTGCGATGCATGGGCTCTTCGTTATGGCGCGTGGGCTTCTCTCTAGTTGTGGTGTGCGGGTTTTCTCTTTAGTTGTGGCACTCAGGCTCCAGAGTATGTGGGCTCTGTAGTTTTGCAGCACACAGGCTCTCTAGTTGAGACCCGCAAGCTCAGTAGTTGTGGCACACGGGCTTAGTTGCCCCACGGCATGTGGGATCTTAGTTCCCCGACCAGGGATCGAACCTGCGCCCCCTGCATTGGAAGATGGATTCTTTTACCACTGGACCACCAGGGAAGTCCCCATTGTTTTTTTAAGAGAGGGATTTTTTTTTAACTATTCACTTGTGGAATATGGATGTTCCAGAAATTGTGGAGTATTAGTGTTCCATATGTTTGATACTGTAAAAATTAAATAATGATAGTGTTTTTGATTCATTTTTACAAATTGAGTAGAGATGAAATATTTTTCAAATTTGTTTTTCAATTTTAAGCTCTTAAACTTTTGTTGCTTAACATAAAACATTTAGAAATAGTCACACTTCTTCCTACTTTTTCTTTTTTGAGCTATGTTTTTTGATTTTTATATATTTCTGTTATGTGAATTTAAAATAAATTAATGTATCATTTGGTGCTAAATAAAATAACATCTTTAGGTTCATTGTCAGCACTTAATATCATTGCTTCTGTCTCTTTAATCTACAATAACAAAAATTTTAAGCGATTGACTTTGTAAATAAGAAACAAAAGATAAAGCAGAAAATTCACTATTCAATGCTGTCAGTGTTAGTAGTCCTGTAAACAAAAGTGATGGAGATAAATTACCTTGTAATTCAGGAGACTTATTAAATTTGCCTGCTGTCCAAGAGATAAGCTAGTGAAAAGAAATGACAACTATTTCTCACATAGGACTGGTTATCGTTTTTAGAAATCAAGTTATCAAGTTAGCCATAGAATAGCAATGGCATGTAATTATACCATTATAGAAAATATTGTCAGTTCTTGAATTATAAATAGTGTAAATGTAGGATTGACTAAAAGTACTGGAAATAAAACCAGAATGTTGTAATCAGTAGGGCGGTAAGCAGTCAATATGGCAAATGATATAAAATCTGTTGTGTTTTCAATGAAAATGTAATGCTTTTTTTATGAGTC
The DNA here is from genome assembly GCF_003676395.1 of Aethalodelphis obliquidens. NCBI lineage: Eukaryota > Metazoa > Chordata > Mammalia > Artiodactyla > Delphinidae > Aethalodelphis > Aethalodelphis obliquidens. The sequence continues at coordinate 16,943,917 of NW_020837960.1, read as the reverse complement.
CCTAGATGTAGCTGAAATTTCTCCTATTTTTAATTTATTTGTGATGGAAATTTACTGGTGTAAATTACTGTCTACCTATGCCATTCATGGGGAAATTTTAATCATCTTGAATAATTTTATAATGTGAATGTTTCTGAGAGAAAGACGTGTGCCAAAAGAGAAAAAAACAAATTGCTTTTTTGGCACTTGGATTAGTAAAGAGTGTTATAATCCAAAGCAGAAAATTTTATAAGGATGCTAGGTACTGTCAGCATTTGGTAGTAAGGAAGGATTTGCAAACTTAATAACATCATCAATTGATATTAATTTAATAAACATATCATATCTAAGCTCTTAAAGCTGTATATTGTTTTACAGTTTGTGAACATAGAGAAAGTTGACAATATGCAACAGCCATTTTTCAGTCATTGTTCAAATAACAGCTATTTTTGAGAAGTAGACAATGCTTAATCAAATGCCAGGTGTTCCTGTCCTCAAAATTTTATATATTTGACACATGTATGTTTAAGAGAACGAGTTAAATTTGAGCTTTAATGTTTACGGCAGTGCTGTGTTTCTGATCTCACAAGAATTATAGCTATAAAATTTGAATTTTAATGCCAAAACTATAGAAAGGGAATGAATTCGCTGTTTTCCCACCCTGAACAACTTCTCAGTTCAAGATGGGTGATTCAAAGAAGGATAATAGAAAACTTATTATTTGTGAACTTACTTTGGATATTTTCTTAGGAAATGAAAACAAGTCAGAATTTAATAGCACAGGCCTTGCTTTAAATAGGAAATGAATATACAAATATAATGAACTCTAGTATGATAGGGATTTCAAGTTCTAAGTATAAGTACAGTAGGTAACATCCCAGACTACTGTCTGCAGTCTTGCCCTTTGCCTATTTGTCTGAAATTTGAGTCTTCAAAATTATCTCCCTGTAAAAACAGAAATTGAATGCAGATTGACTTAAACATGTATCCACTTGTCAGCAGTCATACCTGCCTTTTTGCCTAGACTGTCAGTTTCACTCTTCCTGTTATATCCAGTAAGTTTATTAAAATTTTTTTCAGTTTTGTTTTCCTTAATTTGGCTCTACAAGCTGTTTCTTATGCCTCTGGAATTTGGTGCCCTATAGTCAGAACTTAAAATTGGCAGTTTGTCCTCCAAATCCTTAACAAGACAGCTTAGTAAAATACATTGAATTTTCCTAAAAGTCAATTTTTTTTTTTTTTCTTTTTTGCGGTACGCGGGCCTTTCACTGTTGTGGCCTCTCCCGTTGCGGAGCACAGGCTCCGGACACGCAGGCCCAGTGGCCATGGCTCACGGGCCTAGCCGCTCCGCGGCATGTGGGATCCTCCCGGACCGGGGCACGAACCCGTGTCCCCTGCATCGGCAGGCGGACTCTCAACCACTGCGCCACCAGGGAAGCCCAAAAGTCAATTTTTAAACTGATCTGTATTCATTTTATTTTAGCCCTCAGAATATTAAAATTAGAACCATAATAAATAGACTTTTTCCTTAGTGTTATAAATTGTATTTATGTCATTAATAAATCATAGAAAATAAAATTCTTGTAAAAGAGCAGGTTTCAGTTTAGCATACAACTTAATTTTTGGCCCTAGATTTATCTTCTAAAAATAGTTTTTGTATCTTTTCTCTAAGCTAAACGTACCCAAGTCCTTCCACTGGTTCTCACAATATGAATTCTAGACCATTAGTATCCTGGGTATTTCACTTTGGATCTGCTACATTTTGTCAGTATTCCTTTTAAAATATTGTATATAGAACTGAACCCAGTATACTCAATGTGTTTTGAGGTACAAAACACAGTATGTCTCTTATGAATAAGATACTTCTATTAATGCATCCTGATTCCACTTTCTCTTTGTCATCAGTACTGTTGGTTTATATTGAATCACAGTCCACCAAAACCCTAAGTTTGTCTGAGGTGCGTTTCAAATCCTATAAATTTAGATTCAGCAGGTATTTGTTGAATACTTGTTCACTACTATATGTGCTCATAAAAGTTTAAGATTGTGCTGTCTTAACTGCAGTTTCGTGAAGTAGACGTTAATAGGCCCATTTTACAAAGAGGAAACTGAGGCTCTGTGTACTGAAGTAATTTATCCAAGATCTTGATTCCTAAGGGACAGAGCCAGGATTTCATCTTGGGTCTTCTGCCTTCAAATTCACTGCTCTATGTAATTGCTGCCTCAATAAATTATTTCTACTATTCATTTCATTGATAAAGTTAAAAATGCAGAAATTGACCAGTGAATTCCACTGCAGTCAGGATGATTTAAGAGCTTAGGAGACATGTCTAGAACTTCTTATTTTCTGATTTTTTTAATAGCTTTTTTTTTTTTGGTTTTGCATCTAGTCATCAGGGCTCTTTCCATATCTACTTGTTGAAGGTGGCTCTTGTTTTAGCCAGCAAACTTGGAAGGAGAGATTAAAGGATGTAGGCACTATGAGGTTTCCAGTGGACTGAGATGTAGGAGTGGAGAAATGGCATGGTCCATACCATTGGAAGCATTGCCACATAGTCCAGTTTGAAAGGAGGATAGGTATGAAATAATGAAACCAGTTATCTGCTCAGCACAGTACTAAATCCTGGGAATAATAGTCTGTATTCAAAACTTACTGTGAATGGACAGTTCAGTATTAGTAACCTTCAGAAAGGTTGAAGTAAGAATCCACCAGAGAAGATAGACTTAAATTGTCCTTAAAAGTAGGCATAAGTGGAAAAGGCGTTAGTGAATATTTTAGCCTCCAGCAGTAGGTTTAGTGAAGATTCAAAGATGGGGTAGGAATATACAGCTTAGGGGAGGAAGGAACTGAAAAACAATTTATTATAAGCATCTCAGTTCTTGCGGGAGCCTTGAAAAATCACTCAATGGGAGAGGATAGTCACACTCAAATGATGAGTAATTGTGTTTGTTCCACTTGCTACTCACCTGGTGGCCACAGTAGCATCAGGCTTGATCAGTCTTTTGTCCACTCACAAATAGTTCATGTACTTCTCTAACTTATAGGGACCCTTTTCCCTTAAATATATAGCCACCATACTTTGAACACACTAACAAAATTAATAATAATCCCTTACTGTAATAATATCTAGTTCCTGTTAAAATTTCTGATTATTTCAAAAAGGTCCACATAAGGCATTTAAAAGATATCTTTTAACTTGAATTGTAGAGTGTTTTCATTGGAGAGAAATAGAAAATACTGGTTAGGTCCTGATTATATAGACCTTGATACTAGGCAGAGAAGTACACACTCCACTTGGGAAACCACAGATATATTCTTGAATATATGAGTTTCAGGAAGTTTATTAATTGACTAAAGATGGGAAGTCAAGCTGAAATGCAATTTTAGTTATCAGGTACTTAGACGTGATTTTAAGGTATGACATTAAGAATGGCAAAGAAATTGATGAATTGCGATCTCAAAGAAAGGGTCAGTTGGTTTTACTGACCAACTGAATACAAGGAATGATTGACACAGCATAAAAATTGTAAAGAGAGAATAGCAATGGGTAAGTATCCATAATTTGAATGCAAAAGAAGAATGTGTCTAAGAAAAAAAGTTAAGATAAACAGCATATTTATTTATGTTCTCATTAAACTTTTTATATTGCATTTCTTGGCTGACATTATGGTATATTTATAATTTATTCATATCTAGGGAGTAAAGTCATCAAAAATTTAAAACTCAATATAAATGTTTAGCTTGTAAGTAGTTTAACTTTGTATATAAGGAAACTATTGTTAGGAAATCTAATAAAATGATAACATATCTAATAATAAAATGATAACATATATGTAACTCTATATATTGTACCATATATATATATATATATGTATATATATATGTTGTGTAAATACATATATATATCTCCTGACTTTTCTGGAGTAAATTATATAGATTGAAATCCACTTCACACAGTTTTTAAGTAATCATTCATTAATTTCTTCATCAGAAAAAAATCAAGGGAATGTAGCAACAATACAAATTTATATTCACTTAAACTGAAAAACTAGGTTTTTTTGGATTATAAAACAGGCTTTCTGGATTATATCTGAATATTATTTCAAGCCTGTTCTCAACACTGAATTTTAAATGTATCTTGTTAATAAAATCCTTGTTTTTAAGCATTTGTATCCAAAAATCAGAAGTAAAAGAAAAGCAAGTTTTAATCTGTCTTCTGTGAATTTTATTTTCTCCAGGTATAATATCTATATATCATACCACTTGTGTAGTATTCCACTGTCCTGAGCAAGGATAGTCACTCTGTGGCCCAGGGGCTATATATAGCCAGCTCCTTAGAGGTTTATGTGCATAATTTGAAGCATACTTGAAGAAAGTAATTACTATTATAAATTGTGTTAATACCAGATTAAAAGTAAAATTAAGTATTTGAAAAATCTAAAGTAATTTAGTAACACATAAAGGATATGTGTAAACAACAAAGTAGCATAAATATTTTCATATCATGTGACAATGGAAACTGTCTATAGATTAAAGAAATTTTGAGTTTAAAATAACCCCTTCCTGAAGGCATAATATAAAACCTATTTTGGCACCCCAAAGTAGAAGATTATTATAAATGGAAAGGAAAAATCAAAGCTTACCAGCTCGAGAGATTATTGTTGCTGTTGAACACAGGTAAAGAGAGATGTACCTTCCCTATTTCTGGAATTGCTCCCCTGGAATCTTTCACTTTATTATACATTTAAATAAAGAATTTCCATATTTTTCTGGCATGTGGAAATAAATGTTTTCTAATATTTTAAATTTATCAGGTTTCATATCGAAAGCTATGATTTTTGTCTCAGTTAAAAATAGAAATAAAAATAGGAAAAAAATTTTCTCTGAGCGTTTATTAAAACATCAGTGATAGGGCTTCCCTGGTGGCACAGTGGTTGAGAGTCCGCCTGCCGATGCAGGGGACACGGGTTTGTGCCCCAGTCCGGGAAAATCCCACATGCCGCGGAGCAGCTAGGCCCGTAAGCCATGGCCACTGAGCCTGCACGTCCAGAGCCTGTGCTCCACAAAGGGAGAAGCCACAACAGTGAGAGGCCCGCATACCGCAAAAAAAAAAAAAAATCAGTGATAAAATTGCAATATTATCACAAAGTAATAATCTGTAAGGGATGAAATTAAGATGAGAGAAATTATAACATGTTTGCTGATAGGAATGATCCAATAGAGAGAAAAATTAAAGATGTAGGGGAGAGTGTTACAGGAATATCCTTAAGTAAGCAAGAGAGGATAAAATTTAGTATAAAAGGGAAGGGATTGGTCTTATGAACAGTGATTGTTCATCCATAATTCAAAGAAAGAGTTATATGGGGACAGATACATGTATGTAGATAGGTGTGGTGGAAACTGGCAGAAATTCTCTTCTCATAGCTTCTGGTTTTTGAGTGAAAGTGAAGATGAAAGGGAGATATTGGAAGTTTGAAGAGAGAAGAGACACCTGTCTGATGTTTTTCTAGAAGAATGAATGAATGGGCCAAGATTGCCAGACAGCTGTGAACCGATTTTAGGTATAAAAGATTTATAAAGTAAAATTATTTCTGTTCACAGATGACATGATCTTACATGTAGAAAAACCTTGATTACACACACACACACACACACACACACACACACACACACAAAACCCTGTTGTAACTAATAAGCAAAATCAGCATTCAAAAATCAGTTGGAGGGGCTTCCCTGGTGGCGCAGTGGTTGAGAGTCCGCCTGCCGATGCAGGGGACACGGGTTCGTGCCCTGGTCCGGGAAGATCCCACATGCCGCGGAGCGGCTGGGCCCGTGAGCCATGGCCGCTGAGCCTGCGCGTCCGGAGCCTGTGCTCTGCAACGGGAGGGACCACAACAGTGAGAGGCCCGCGTACCTCAAAAACAACAAAACAAAACAAAACAAAACATCAGTTGGATTTCTGTGCATTAACAGTGAATAACCCAAAAAGGAAATTAAGAAAACAGTTCCATTTACAATAGCATCAAAAAGAATAAAATGCCTAGGAATAATATTAACCACAATGGTGAAAGACTTTTGTATACTGCCAACTATATAACATTGCTAAAAGAAATAAAGAAGACACAAGTAAATGGAAAGACATCCCATGTTCATATATTGGGAGTATTAAGATGAAATACTACCCAAAGTGGTCTACAGATTCAGTGCCATCTGTATCAAAATCTCAATGACATTCTTTGCAGAAAGAGAAAAATTACATCCTAAAATTCATATGGAATCTCAAGGGACACCAGATAGCCAAAACAATCTTGAAGAAGAACAATGTTGAAGCTCTCACAATTCCTGATTTCAAAACTTAATATAAACCTGTAGTAATCAAACAGTACGGTACTGCCATAAAGACAGACATATAGACCAATTGGAATAAAGTAGAGGCCCAAGAAAATAAATGAGGTGCCCCAGGCCCCTTGCATATATATGTTCAAATGATTTTCAACAAATGTGCCAAGACAATTAAATGCGAAAAGGGCAGTCTTTTCAACAAATGGTCTTGGCAAAACTGGATATCCAAAAGAAAAGTTGGACACTTACCTCACACCATATACAAAAATTAAAATGGATCAAAGACCTAAATGTTAGAACTAAAACAATAAAACTCTTAGAAGAAAACATAGGGGGAAAGCTTCATGACATTGGACTTGGCAATGATTTCTTGGATATGACACCAAAAGCACAGGCCTATGCAAAAGATAAATTGGACTTTATCAAAATTTAAAACTTCTGTGCATCAAAGGACGCTAATAGAGTGAAAAGGCAACCTAGAAAATACTTGCAAGTCATGTATCCGATAAGGGATTAATATCCAGAATATATCAAGAACTCCTGTAACAAAAAAAAAGAAAACCTCAGTTAAAAAGTGAGCAAAAGACTTGAATAGACATTTCTCCAGAGAAGATATACGCATGGCCAATAAATACAAGAAAAGATGCTCAATGTCACTAATCATTAGGAAAATGAATATCAAAACCACAGCGAGATAGTACTTCACTCACATTAAGATGGCCATTATCAAAAAAAGAGATATGTCTTGACAAGGATGTAGAAAAATTGGAAGTTTTGTACACTGCTGATGGAGGTGTAAAATTGTACAACCACTGGAAAACAGTATGGCAGGTCCTCAAAAAATTAGAATTACTGTATGATCCAGTGATGCCTAATGGGGTATATACCCAAAAGAATTGAAATCAGGACTCACATAGATAGTTATAAAAATGTTCATAGCAGCAGTTATCATAATAACCAAAAGATCAAACAAAACAAATGTCTATAGATTAGTGGACAAATAAAATGTAGTAATATACACAATTGAATGACTACCCAGCCGTAAGAAGGAAGTCTGATATATGGAACAACGTGGTTGAACCTCGAAAAAGTTAGGCTAAGTAAAAAAAGTCAGACACAAAATGACAAATACTGTATGATTCCATTTACATGAAGTACCTAGAATAGGCAAATTCCAAAGTAGAATTGTGGTTTCCAGGGGCTGAGGTGATTGGGGGAGTGGGCAGTTAGTATTTAGTGGGTACAATTTCAGTTGATATAGATGAAAAGGTTCTGGAAATGGGTGGTGGCGATGGTTGCACAACAAAGTAAATGGACTTAATACCACAGAACTATGCACTTTAAAATGGTAGAATTTATATTACGTATATTTAACCACAATTTTTAAAAATAAAACAATAATAAGTGAAGACATTCACTGTGAAGGTTTTTTTAAAGATTTATAAAACTATTTGTATTTTGCAGTATTCACACTTATTTCTTTCAAGTTGGCACACTTGGCTTAGTTTAAAATTTATAGATTTAGGGGAACTCCCTGGCAGTCCAGTGGTTAGGACTGCACTTTCACTGCCGAATATGTATATAGAGAGATACATATAGATTTTGCAAAAAAAAAAAGATACGAATTGAAATAACCCATTTGATTTTAGAATAATCATTTAATGTATATGTCTGCTTTGCATGGGCAAAGAAAAATACGCAGTCTTGAACAATTATTTGCTTTATGTTTTTGTGTCTTATAATTTAAATGATTTTAGATTCTTTCTTGAGAAGGGATTATGTCTGTTCGGTACACCAGTATACCGACTCACATAACAACTGGGACGGTACCTGGAACATAGTAGATGTTCAATAAAATATTTTTAAATGAAAAATGTGCATATATAAATTATGTATATTTGAAAATCTGTTCACAGTTTTGTCTGTTCGAGCAGGGAGGGTAGCCTAAAAGGACAGTTCCTTAATATAATTGATAAATACAGATATGTGTTTCTCAAGTCATTACAAACATTTATTTTGGTTACATATTAAAAACTGTGCCGAAACTTGAGACAATAATAGAGTAAGATATGAAACTGGTTGCTCAAATAGAAAATTAGCTGCATGGGAATTTCCTGGCAGTCCAGTGGTTAGGACTTCACACTCTCACTGCCGAAGGGCCGGGTTCAACCCCTCGTTGGGGAACTAAGGTCCCACAAGCCTAGCGGCAGGCCAAAAAAAAGAAAAGATTAGCTACATATACTTTTAATGGGAAAATATTCACAAAAAATTAATGTGGGATATAGGACAATTATGCTTTGTATAAACAATTAGATATTAGAAGGGAGGGGCAAATTTCAGTGCACATCCCCTTATTCTGTAATAGAAGTAGTGTAGCTTTAGCATAGCCATTTTAGTGGTAAGAAAACTGCGATAAAAGAGGTTGTCGAAGCTTGAGCTACAGTGGTGGTAGTTTTCTGGTATCTTCTAGAGAGAGAAGAAATTTCATTCCAACATCTGAGTATGTGGAAACTGTTTAGGAGTAAAATTCCTTACCTGGTGAAGAGTGGGGACAGGAAGAGACTAGGAAGATCAAGAGCCACAGGGTTCCTGTTTTATTTCTCATCTCTGGGTACAAAATTAACTCATTTTTCCAAGGTTCATATTTTAGAATTACTTCCTATATAAAGTGATATCCAAGTCTAACAATAACTATTCTAATAGCTAAATGTTGAGGGTAAAATAATATTTGGATTTTTTTAACAAATTAAGAGAAAATTGGTTTGTTTTAGGCCTTCTGTATATTTTTACTGTATTTAGTATTAAAATATTTCACATGACTTCTGATTTTTTTCCTTTAAAAGTATATTTGCGTTTTGCTAGCTTAAGTTTATTGAAACTTAGCTCTTGTATGTCATTTCTTATTTTTCCCTTGACATGAAGTCTTACCTACTTGATGAAGATGTCATTTGAATGGTGTACTGCAAGGAATTAAATGCTGTTTGTAAATTATGCTTTTACCAAGGTAAAGACCAAATTTTATGAATTCACTGTTTGTTTATAAAAGGAAAAAATAACTTCATATATTTAATACATTCAAAAGTTTGATTAAATATTTAATTGTATTTACTTATTAAGTTGACACAGAAAAAAATGCTTTTATTTTTCTCATATTATACAACTTTGTGTTCCTAACCTATAGCAAGGTGCTTCGCACATAATAGGCTTTTCCTTAAATTTTCAATGTAGGAATAAGTTTTATTATGTTACTCAAAAGCTTCCAAGAAATAACTAATTATGCATACTATGTTAATGTTAGAATCTTTAAACATGGGTTTTTTAATGTATTTACCCTCTCTTTTCCTGAAAGAAATTTTTTTTTGTATCTTTAGGTGCTAATGTGTGTTTAAAAAAACAAAACCTTGGAGTAAAGTAGCAGCACATAATGGTTTGTGGATTTTGAAAAGGTGCAGGCCATATTGTGCTGCCTCAAAAATACAAGGATCTGATCTTCTGAAGAAAATATATTTCTTTTTATTCATAGCTCTTATGATAGCAATGTCAGCAGTGCCTTAGCAGCACGTAAATATTGGCGTTAAACTTCTAAAATTATCTCCAGTATTAACTGTGCTGCTGAAGTAAGGTTGGCCATACTCTACAGTCATATTTTAATGTATATTAATATTACCAATGTATTTTCAGCTTTATTGATAATTAATTTTCAGTATTAGTGATAATCTTGTTATTTTTAGTGTGATTCAATAAAAATAAGTTAGTACTAACTTTTAGATGTTTTTATTAAAATAGTATAATTGCAGTTTAATGGTTGTGTTGAATGCCATCAAGTTTATTGAAAGAGCTCATACAGCATCAAATAAATTTATTTTAATGCATATTTGTATTCAGTCTAAATATTCCATTTTTACTTCAGGTAGAACGGAAATATTAGTTTTCCCTTTATTTCTCTAGTAAAATGAAATTACATTAAGACATTTGCTTATCTCACAGATAAATGTACATTATAAAATACACATTTTGAACAGAATTTAGAGGATAATTTTTAGTAATATTTCTAAATATTCTCTTATAAGGGAAAGGGGAAAGTATCAAAACATGTGAATTAAATTCCTGAAATCCTGTGTCTCAAAAATAGACTTAATCATAACTTTAAAAGTAGGAAAGACCTTGTAAATGACAAGTATATTTGTTGGTTAGTTCAGGAAACAGAAACTCAAATTAAGTAATCTGCTACACATGCAGATTAGGATCTTTAACCTTACGTCTTCTGACTTTATCCTATCATATTGGTTTTTTATTGTTTTTATTTGAAAATTTTTTTTAATCCTTAGCCACAGATTTTCGTTAGAAAGTAAAGTCGAAAATATGAAGGCCTTGTTTGCTTTTTTTTATATCTAATATTTAACTTTAGCATAAGACCAAAAATTATTATGATAGTCACTAATTTTATAGATGCAAACAGTCAAAATTTTTTAATTTAATTGAAGTTTGAAGGAAAATGTTTTCTTTACCTTCTATTCCTTATTTGTTGGTGTTTAATTAAGTCATTAAACTAAAAATTGATGTTTAGGATAAGAGTGTGGTTGTGTAGTGTACTATACTCCTGGTCTTATTTCCTACAAGGAATATCTCCTTTCAGTTGTAACCAAGCAGGAAATCTATAAAATACAAGCAGTTCTTAACAAATCATTTCAATTATAATTGTCTATATTGGAAACCCTAAAAGTATTTCAGATGTAATTTAAGGAGTTGTATTTGAGCATCTTCTGTTTAAATTCTTATTTCAAGGTAAAGAAAATATATAAGACAAAGCTCTCATTTTTAAGAACAATCTCACTTTTTTCCAGCAAAATTTTTTTCCCAAAATAAAGAAGTAGTATACCATATTGGCGAGAATCAAATGCCAGCTTTCACATGGAAATATTGCCTTGGGGCTTTTAAAAGTCATTCATCAAGCTTTTAGCCTGTTCCCTTTATTTTATCTCAGCCATTTCATGAAAGACCGTAACAAATATATGGTAATTTTTGGTTCCACTGAGAATATTTCAGGAACTAATACATAGATACTTAGAAATATTTATTGAATGAATTACAAAGTTTGTCCAGTATTTTCCGGAAGAACCCAGGAATTAGATTTCTATTTTTTCTTTTGTTTTCCTTAATGTATTTGAAGTCAGATTTTAGAAAATTATATTTAGTCTAATTTGCCTTCTAAATGCATTTTATATGTACTAAATAAATCTTTATATCTAGGTGCTCAAGATGTGAAAAAGGATCATTTGGGGCTAAATAAAAACTTTATTTAATTCAATCCTGAGAATACATTAAAGAAAAATTGAAATATTGGGAGAGTAAGAAAGTATAGAAAAACTGTTGCATTGAAATTCATTATAACAGTATGCAACTTCTTTCCAGTCTCTTATTAGAGAAGGTGAAATAGCCTGTCAGTACCTAATGAAACACTCATTTAGGTAACTCAACAGGACTTAAAGTTTTATTTGTAAGAGTTAATATATTTCCATCTTTGTGTAATTTTGAAACACAAAGAGCAAATAGTAAAATAAAAGTTATACCCTTTCATGTTAGTCTTAATATGGCCATTTATTTTTTTGCAAAGAAGAAATAACTATATATGGGTGTATATTAAGCTTTCATTTTTTCCACCTTCTTTGGAAAAAAATCCTAATCTTTTTCATTCAGGTTTAAGTTGATGCCAAATAATTCCAATATTGAGCATCTTAAATCTGTTACTTGGAGTATGGATTGAGTTTGGAGCTAACTCAGAGGACCACAGGCAAGTATTCAGGAGGTAGTCAGAGGGATAATCGTAATAGTTGAACAATTCAGCTTGCATACTATATTCAACTTCAAGTCTCTTAAGATCACATATATGTGAAAGTAGAATTGACAATTTGATCATAGACTAAATGCCATATTTAACAGTAAAGATTTTCTTCAATCAATTATGTAACCTTTTAATTGTTATAGAATTAGAGGTGTTTTTAAGCCACCAGGTATCATTACTGATATATGTTCAGGTTAGCCATAACTGGATTAGCAAGATTATACTTTAATAAACTATGATTTCTAAGTTAATGTATTTATTTATTTAGAAGTTGACATTCTAAATCAATTTTTTTTTCCTTTTGCAGGTGGATATTACTATCCCTTATTCATGGAAAAAGTTATATTCTAAGTGTTGTTTCTCATTGAGTATTAGCAAAAAGGAGAAAAATTAATGTCCTAAACTTTTGAGATAGATTTGGCTCTAGTAAGTATTTAGATCTGTTATTAATAGGGTTGGCCAAAAAGTTCGTTCGGTTTTTTCCCATAAGATGGCTCTAGTAGTGAGCGCTTAGTTGTCTTTAACTTCATTCGAAACAGTTTTGTTAGGTTGTATTGTGACAGCTGTCATATCAGAGTGCATTTAAAAAAAAACATCAAAATTGGTGAATTTTTGTGTAGCCATTTTAGTATTGAAGATGGAAGAAAAAAGCAATATTTTCGGCATATTATTGCTTTATTATTTCAAGAAAGGTAAAAACAACTGAAACGCAAAAAAAGATTCGTGCATTGTGTGGAGAAATTGCTGTGACTGATCGAACCTGTCAAAAGTGGTTTGCGAAGTTTTGTGCTGGAGATTTCTTGCTGGACGATGCTCCACGGTTCGGTAGACCAATTGAAGTTGTTAGGGATCAAATCAAGACATTAATTGAGAACAACCAACGTTATACCACGTGGAAGATAGCTGACATACTCAAAATATCCAAATCAAGCTTTGAAAATCATTTGCAGCAGCTTGGTTATGTTAATCGCTTTGATGTTTGGGTTCCACATAAGTTAAGCGAAAAAAACCTTCCTGACCTTATTTCTGCGTGTGATTCTCTACTTAAACGTAACGAAAACATTCCGTTTTTAAAACAAATTGTGACGGGCAATGAAAAGTGGATACTGTACAATAATGTGGAACAGAAGAGATCGTGGGGCAAGTGAACTGAACCACCACCAACCACCCCAAAGTCCGGTCTTCATCCAAAGAAGGTGACGTTGTGTATTTGGTGGAATTGGAAGGGAGTCCCCTCTTATGAGCTCCTTCCAGAAAACCAATTAATTCCAAGAAGTACTGCTCCCAGTTAGACCTACTGAAATCAGCGCTCGATGAAAAGCATCCAGAATTACTCAACAGAAAACACATAATCTGGGACTTTCCTGGCTGTCCAGTGGTTAAGACTCCGTGCACCGCAGGGGGTGCAGGTCCGATTCCTGGTCAGGGAACTAAGATCCCACATGCCACGCAACGCGGCCAAAAATAAATGAATAAATTTAAGAAGCAAAAAGAAAGAAAACGTATAATCTTCCATCAGGATACCGCAAGACTGCATGTTTCTTTGATAACTAGGCAAAAAGTGTTACAGCTTGGCTAGGAAGTTCTGATTCATCCACCATATTCACCAGACATTGCACCTTCGGGTTTCCATTTACTTCAGTCTTCACAAAATTCTCTTAATGGAAAAAATTTAAATTCCCTGCAAGACTATAAAAGGCACCTAGAATAGTTCTTTGCTCAAAAAGATAAAAAATTTTGGGAAGGAGGAATTACGAAGTTGCCTGAAAAATGACAGAAGGTAGTAGAACAAAAGGGCGAATACGTTGTTCAATAAAATTCTTGGTGAAAATGAAAAATGTGTCTTTTATTTTTACTTAAAACCCTAAGGAATTTTTTGGCCAACCCAATACTTACATGTCTGGGAGAAGAAGTAAGAGACCATCATCAGTACATTTCCAGCTAAAATTTTTTATTTTCTTACCTCTTATCAAGGGATTTCCTAAAATTTCTGTTTTATTACTAATAGCTTGAGCCCCTTTAATGGAGAATTAATTTCTCCAGCAGAATTTAAGAGTTTATGTTCTTACCTTGTTTATTTATAAAATAGATCTCACAGATTTCTGATTTTTTTTTTTTAGGCTATTTGCAATGAAGAAAATGTTGGCAAAATAAATAAGTTTAAACTATGTTAAAATTACTGTGCAAGGTAACAAGTTAGTTGCTGGGTTTTTGTTTTTATTATACTGAAATTAAATTCAACATTTATCATTTCTCTTTGGGTCTATTTCTTGATTTTTAATCCATGGGATTCATGCAAAAACTTCATGAACAATACATTTAGATTAGCATATGTATGAGTACAGGTCTCCCTTAATTCTGTGGAACTTTGAATAATCTGATACTTATCATATTCTTGTGATTGAACTTTTGTGTTTTGAAAAAATGTAAACTGCCTAGAGAATCTTGTTATTGTTTCTATTTATCTTATGCTATAGGGTTAGATTTTGTTTGAGAAATTATGCTGAGAAAAAATTTTAAGCCACCTTTACACTAAATGTCAATTTGATTAACTTGTTATTAAAGTTATTCTGTATATCTTCATTTTATAATTTAAGCACTTAGCATGGATTAATATCTTTAGGAAGTAGTAGAAACTTTAAAATCACTCCAGAGTTTGCTTATTTCCACATCTCATTATTTTAAAATCTTTGGGAATGCTTGTATTTATGAAAGTAACATTTTTCAGGGACATAAATTCTAACAGAACCACTAAAAGTTTTTTTCTGTTTGGACTTTAATGCATATGATACTAAACTATAGGATAAATTTTTTAAGTTTTCATGTGATCAGTTAAAAATACCACTTTAGCATGAAGCAACAAAGTAGAATGTTGTCCCATAGTTAGAAATAAAGAAAGTTTAAGTACGTCATTTCTTAAGAGAATTTGTACATTTTAACATAGTCTATGCAGATTTTTATGTTAATTTGTTTTTCCATAAATGTCTTTTCTGGCTTATGTTTAACAAGGAGCATTAAAAATAGATTTGAAGCGTTTATATAGAGAGGACTACAAATTTATTTATTCTACTATATTGGCACTGAGGATCAGCACTGAACAAAACAGGTAAATTCCAGCCCTCATGAGCTTACAATTTTGGGAGTGAGGCATGGGTAATAGAATAGACAAACTGATAAGTACTAATATGTGCTATGTCAGATGGTGATAAGTTCTATGAAGAAAAAAAGCAAGGGAAGTGGGAGGGATGGGTTAAACGTGTTTGGAAGGCAGGCAGATGTGTTTTTAAATAGTGTGGTCCAAAAATGCCTCACAAAAATGACATTTGAACAAAGATATAAAAAACGGAGCAAACCATTAGGTTTCTGGGAGAAGAGCCTTTCAAGCAGGTGAAATAACAACTACAGAGACCTTGAGGCTAAAATATTTTTGGTGTGTACCAAAAAGAGCAGCAAAAAGGTCTTGATGGCTATGATCAAATATACAAGAAGGAGAATCATAGCCCAAAAAGTTTATAGGAGCCAGATCTTAGGGCTGTTTAAGTTCTTAGCTTAATGTACAGATTTAATTTTCCTTACTTTAAGAGAAACTTGACAGTTGTATGTGCATCAGCCTATGTGACCTTTGTAGATAGAATATTTTTTTGGATCTCACTCAAGGTTAGAACCTCCATCTGAGACCATTTAGAACATAAACAAAATGTTTAAATGGTTAATAGGTGTATGTGTGATGATCAGGTTTTTATGAATTGTGACTTGATTGGTCTGAAATTGTTTTTTACTTGCTCAGTTTAGGTAGTCAAAGCTAATAGCTCCAAGAGACACTCTGAACTTGTTCGCATTTGTCATTTACTCAAACAAATCACAGTTGTCTTCAACTCCTCCATTCTAGGAATTGCTGCCATTTTTCTCACTTATTCCTATTAGCATTTTAGCTGAAGAGTTCTTTGCCTGTAATTGTTTCATCATGCTTTTGCTAATTAAATAAAATTCAGACTTCTTAACTTAGACCTCATGATCTTGCCCCAGCCTTTAAGTTTTTCCATTTTTCTTCAAGCAAACTAGTCCTGCTCCATCTGTTTTTCTATCTCTGTGCCCTTATTTATGCCATTTCACCACCCCAGTTCTCCCCCAACTAATTCCTGTACATTTTTAAAAAGCAGGTCAAACCTCTTGTGTGTGCTGAGTGTTTCCTGACTTTAACAGTCTGGCATTATCCCTCCTTCCCATGTTATGAATGGTTTATACCTGTAGCTCTTAACCTTTTTCTCTCACTTAACAGAGAAGTACATTCATTATCATTAATCATTAATTGTATCTCATTTATTCATGCATATTAACCTTTTATAAATGTATTGGCAACGTGAAGAAAAAATTTAAATTTAAGAACAAAAAGCAAGTGGACTAAGATATCCAGAACTTCAAAACACCAGCCTAAATATTAGGTCCCAAAGTTCAAATATTAATTTTATGCTGACAAGTGATATAGTTGATTTTTTCCTCAGTTATATTAAAATATATATCACATACAGTAGAGTGTGGACCAGTCATAATATATTTCTAGGATTTTAGCACGTTAAAAGAATTAACAAATTAAAAAAATTCTTTGTGAGTAGGACCCAGGCATCATGATTTTAAAGCTTTATAGTTGATCTGTATCTGGCCAAAGTTGAGTGACCTAGAGCATCATAGCACATAAAAAGGCATTTAATAAAGAGCTGAATGATTGAGAAAAAAAAAATTTTTTCTAAAGAATACTGGATTCTCTATTTCAATTTTCTAATACTGTAAAAGCTATTAATATTCTCATTTAAAAAGTAATCCATGTGTTTATTATAGTGTTTATAATATCAAAAGATTGAAAGTTTTTAAACTGTCCAATAATAAAAAACTGATTAAATAACATGCTGAGTGGAATACGATGCAGCTGTTTAAAATAATGTAATCAGTATTTTAATGAGCTAGAAACTTCATGATTAAGTGAAAAAAGGTTACCAAATAGCCTGAACAGACTCATTAAAAGAATACATATGCTAAAATGTTATTACTGGTTCACTATGGATGTGAGATAAATCTTACTTATTCTTATGGTAAATAAGCATGTATGATTTTTGTGAGTGGGGGAGGGAGGTTGTTTTTTGAAAAGGAGAGAGAGCTCCTTGAAAAATAAAAACAGTTACTTGCAGCAGCCTTACCACCACTTAATCACCTCCTTTAGAAATCTGTAAATGGAAACCCTAAGTTCCTATGGGTTCAGGAAATTTAGAAGTGATAATGAAGAATTAACTATCATGGGAAGGACTGAACAGGTAATTTCAAAAATCAGATAACTTTAAAATCAGCTTCAGGGGAGCAATCTACTCTGTGTTCTCAAAGGAATGGTGAAAAGGAATTCAAGAATCACTTCTTGAATTCTCTGTTGAGAGGTTTTGCTGTCTTTTCCCCGGTCTTCCAGCCCCCAAAACCTCAAAAGGTAAGTATAAGAAAAGGAGTAGGTATCTATTTTAATTTTGAAACTATATTAATAAGCTGTAAAGAAAAACAAATCTGGTTTATTTTATAGTTATAGATATTTAATAGCACAGTGAAACTGACTTTCAGATCTTAAAAGAATTTTTGTTTAAAATGAAGTTTGTTTTAATTTTTCCCAGCATAAAAATAATGTATAGGCATAGAAACCTCGAAAAAGGCAAAAAATTCTATTTAAAAATTACATTTTTACCATCCAATGGCAACTATTATTAGCAGTATATTGTTTCCTTCTAGTTGTGTAGTTGGATTAACAAATTTATTTCTTAATTCATGACTATGCCAGAAACTGGAAAGAACATCACCCTCTGGAAAAGAGATATGAGATATGCTCCTGGCTCAAAAGGTTTTTCTTTACATTTATCTACAATACAGTTGATCCCCAAACAACATGGGTTTGAACTGTGAGAGTCCACTTAATTTTTTTCAATAAATACGTACTACAATACTACACCATCTGAGGATGAGGAACCGCGGGTACAGAGGCAAACTCTAAAGTTACACGTGGATTTTCAGCTGCAAGGTGGGTCAGTTCCCCTAACTCCCTTGTTCAGGGGTCAACTGTATACCCAAAAAATACCACTAATTTTATCATTTGTTCCATAATGTTTTACTGTAAAAATGCATACATTTTAAAATTTCTTTTTTCTCAAAATATTTTAGTAAATTTGAGTACATGAGAAGATGCATCTTGTTTACCCTCTGGCTTCCTCTTTCACACCTGCATGTCATCCCCAAGCGTACCTTTGCATAGTTTGAGAGCCTTTCTGAGGCAAGGGATGTCATTGAAGGGTTTTCATTGGGAGAGAAAGAAAAATAATTACTGAAAATGTATTGCTCAAGATTTGCTGAAGGAAATCTAGGACCATTAGAGAAATGCTGCTTTTGTACCCCAATAATCACATCAAATTTATCAAAAAGCTGAGCTGGTGTTCTAAAATTGTGGAATTCACATTTGATATTCAAAAAACATTTACTAATTACAGACATTTCAGTTCAAACACATGGCTATGGTTATCAAAATGTAAACACGACACATATATAAATTCATAGTGTATGGCCTGTCTGTTACAGTGACCCATTTAGAATGTAAAAATAGTATGTCTCAACCAATTTCTCACATTTCAATATTTTATAATTTAACTAAACCTCTTTAACAGTAGTTTTAGACAGGCAGGTTTAGAATCTGACAACTTGGCTAATCAAATAAACATTTGGGAGTCTAAAAATCTGACTCAGAGGGGTGTTTGTCACCAGAACTCACCTATGGTACAGATGTCAAGTTAGACCCTCTGTTATGCCACTTTTGTCACCATTTTAGTGGGCATTGCATCCTTTGAAAAAATAGGGAAAGCACCCAAAAGTAAAGCCTCAGGTCCATAATAGTTAAGCTATCAGACCAGTTTTTTGAATATAACTCTTTAGATGTATTTACCCCTAAAACCCAAGGAATTTGGATCTTTAAAAATTGATTACTTACTCTTTCTAAAAAGTTCCTTATAGTTATATTCTTCAGGAAAAAATTTGTGATTTTACAATATTTCTATATTCATTAAATTCCTTTTTTTAAAAAGAATTGTGGATGGTTTTTTGGGTAGTCAAATTGGATAATTTAGTTTGGAATTTAGGTAAAGATTCAACAAATTTCAAAACTAGCATGAAAATTCTTCATTTATTTAGGATAAACTATTGCTATATGCTAATAAACACGTGTTCTCCCAAATCATTGTTGATTGAAAGTCTTGGTTTGTATGGTTCATGTCAGGACACATGCAGACTATGGATGTGAACCAGTTTCAGAGGGCATTCAGAGAACTGAAAAAATATGAGATGTCAAATGTCCTCAGGGGTGGGTGGAGGTATTAAGAAGCTTGCTTGAAAAAGAACAATATTGAGACTTTTATTCTGTATTGCAAAATATAGAAGGGCAAAACTGGGGAGATTGAGTTTCAGGGATGCAAATATAAACTCTTAAGCAAGGGATTTCTACTGACTATGGATGTGTGTGTGCATTATGGAAATGGACTGCTTTACCAAGGACCTCAGAGCGATGACATGGGGGCGGAGAAGGGAATAAGATTTAAAGACATCATTTGAGATGATGAAAATCAATACATCAGCTTGAACAAATTCTTGCCTTTAAAATAAGCGCACTTGTGCTAACACATTTTGACTAAAGGAAACTACAGGGATATTTCTAGATTTTTTGTTTCAGCACAGCTTTTACTGAAAACTATTATTTTAACAGAACTGACAGTATCTAAGGAAGGTACTCCCTTAAGAAGTTCAAGATCACGGTTTCAAGAAGTATGTGTCACTTGTCTGAAAACAAATAATGAAAATAAATGTTAATAAGTTACTGAAATTGGAACATAGTTTTTGAATACTAAAACTTAAAAGTTGGCATTTGGTTTCAAGAAAGATTACTTTATCAAGGCTGTTGGGTAAGTCCAGTATAGAACTGGATCATTAAGTTTTCATTTTCCTCTTAAGACTTCAGAGGAGAATAAAGTTGAAGAATTTGGATAAACTAACAGGAAGGAACCAATTCCAGAGAAATTCTTAATCATACCGTTTTGATTTGAAGAGAGTTGAATCATAGTGTCAGTGGGACATTCTCTGATACTTATATTCCAGGGTGCTTGGATATTTCAGAAGACTGCTGCGCCATAGCTTGGGCTTAGAATTGCCACTTTTGGAATTCTCTTTCTGTAGTTAAATATAGGGGGGGATTCAGCTTCAATTGGAGCTTTTCTTACCTTACTAGACACATAGTAGATGCTCAGTTATTTATTAAGTGGAGTGTTCCTAGGAAGATCAATCTCACTCTGGAATTGGCACTGGGTCTAGTTGATTCTGTCATCACATAAACAGGAAATAATCTGTATATTCTTTGCCAGTCTTTTGAGCCTAAATCATAGTTGAGACTTGATTAAGAAGTGTTACGCCTTGGCTGAGAAGATAGCTTTTATGACGTCTTTTAATGCAGGCTTCTTAGTTTTTACAGTTCAAGTACTTTTCAGACTACTCTGGTTCTCTTTCAAATTTATATAGAGATTCTTGATAGGAGAGAATTATTAATACAGTAAGGAACATCAGCCCTGGCACATTTGTTAATGTTTATTTGCCCCTCTGGGAAATAGGCCTGTAAATATTTATTATTTATTTTGAGTGCTTATTTTAGTGAAAGTGACCCAAATCAATAAAATCAAAACATTTAAATACCACCCCTTGGGTTGTGGATGAATTTTTTTTTAAGTACATATGGAAACCACTCAAGCTTTAGGTGCTATTAGTGACAGAAATAACTGCTGACACATTGTCCTTTGCCAGAAACTTTTACATTTAAAAATCCTTTCAATTCTCATAACCACCTTATGGGGGAGATACGTCATTATTCCCATGTTATAAGGTAAGGAAACAATCACAGGGAAATAGCATGCCTGATGTCACATAACTAGTAAGTGGGGGAGTCAGGATTCAAGCTCAGGTAGTTTCATTGCAGAGCTCATGCTCTTAATAATTATATCTACAACCTCTGTCCTATAGTTAACAAAAGGTAGGGGAGAGAAAACTAAATATTAAGCCCTAAAATGCTCAAAATGATAGTGATACCTTCCAAAGAATGTTAAGACTTTAAAATAGGTTTGTATGTGGAAGTACTATACTAAGCACAAATTACCTTCTCAAATATTCCATGATGGTGCTACCATCCCACTGCAAGGAGGCATGCTCTGAGAAGTGTGTTTTGGTAACACTGGATGTGGGTGTTTATGTGTCCATGTCCTTCTGTATGTATGTGTAGTCCATGAACATACATGCAGCTATATGAATTCAGTCAGCCCTTAGTAGCATTGTCCTCCCCTGAGAAAACTGCCCCACCTAATTGTCCAGAGTAAGTCTATACAATCTATAGGTCATACTTGGTTGTACTGTTTTTAAGGTGTCAAAGCATCAAACAGCATTGTTCTCTCACTTCACATGTCTCTTTGGAAGCTAATCAAAATCTAAGAGAAAATAAACCTTTTGTAACTAAAAGGCTGCAGACAAATTACACATTTAAATTGTAAACTTATTTTGCAGGTTACCTATTCCTAAGCTATAAGACATACCATTTTCTTTGTATTTTATGTTAATTTAAAGAATTGGACTTCTGGCAGGCTTAAAAATCATTAACTTCATTCTGTCTTAGAGAGCAATTGCAGGCAGTGTAGCAAGTTCTTACTGAGCCTTCAGAAATACTCTCGGGTATTGCCTCAGAAGGGCAACCTCCTCCCACCCCCTTCACATACACACACAGAAAATTAATAGCTCCCTTTTCTGTTCTATCATCCCTATAGTAGTTTCATTATTGCTTATGTTACATCATATTGTGATTATTTTTCTTATTTCTCTCTGATTAACCTGTAAGCTTAATAGGCTTGAGCCCAGACTATCTTAGCTCATTTGGTGACTGATATAGTAAATAGAGCCCATGATCGCACATAGCACTCAGTATTATGTTACATCCCTTCCTTATCATGGAATACATTGATACCAATATTAGTATGGCTACTCAAAACAACTCACTTGTTAGATAGCCAAAAGATAGATCTTTTCAATGGAATCCTCCTAGGATCAATTAGGTGAAATTTCCAGATCACAAATATCAGTTTCATTGAAGGATCACAAGGAAAGAGAAATGAGAAACATGAAATAGTTCTTGCCAGGTAGTAGCAAGTTTTATATGTGAAATAAGTCTTTGTGAAGGCTCTTTATCTCTTACTGAGATGATGCATTAGTTAAGGAATAAAAAATTTCACAGAGCATGTTTTATCTCCTAGGTAACAGACAAAAGAAACTGACAATATACCTTATGTAAGTCTCAGGAAAACTGTCTCTAGCAGATTGAAATTGTTTCCCAGATGTTCTTCCTGAAGTGCCACAAGAACACTATGGAGGTCAGGAATTCCAGTTAGCTTTGCTACTATCTCAAGATTCAGGGTTTTCAAAAAATATTAAGTGCTTTTAAAAGGGTTAAAATTATTTAATTGCTGTTTTTCCCACTTCATCATTCATCTGACTGACCCTACAGTTGATTGCTTAAGACAGCTTTTAAAATCCAAGTCAGCCTTGCTTAGGCCAATGAATTCATACCAGCTTGTATGTAAGAATACAACCAGAACAACTATTTGTGACTGCCTCTGTTTCTACCTCATCAAGAAATAGTTTTCACTTTAATCTTTCGCACTGAGGTCATACGGTGTGACCTTTTTTCCTAGCACTGTATTTGTGTTCTTTTCTTGCTATCTCCCAGACTCTGAACTTTACCAGCTTCCTGAACCCACAGTACCCAGCCTCTAAATCCTACCTGCCTAAATCCATGTCATTCAGATGCTTTGTCCTACATTGGGAAATCATCTGGCTTCCGGGCTCTACTTTTGTTTGGAGGACCCAAGTATATTCCCAAATTAACTGAAGCTCTAGCCTTAATACTCTTTTGCTCTCGGGTCGATTTCACATGGTGGCCTCTGTTGCTCTTCATAGTTAATGCCTTCCAAACTAGGTTTGGCCTACCTGTCAACAAAATATTTGGGTGTTTTATAATTAATAAATGTATGCATTGATAATATACCTGATATGTCTGCTACTCTAATATTGTTTTTATGTTTAAGATGTTTTCTAAAATTAATTGCTCACTGCCAGTAATACTCATTACCCTCATTTTTAGATAAGGAAAAAGCCTAAGATACTGTTGCATTAGTATAGGATTTTGGCATCAAGATTCTAAATACAACACATGGCACAGTGTCAACAATTAGTTAGCTTTAAATAGATAATTGCTCAATAGAATTTATCCAGAGACCTACGAAAGGAAGCATGAGAATGATGAAATCATCTTATAACCTCATCTTCAATCCAGGCCTGCCTAATTGCTTGCCACGGAGAAGACTAAAATTGTTGGAAATTCCTTTTTTTGGCTAAGTTTACTTTTCATCTTGTTTCATTTCCTGTCTTAGTATGATAATCTTTTTATATGAAATTGTGCTATTTAAATTTTCATAATTTTAATTTATTCATGTGTAGAATGTGTAATTTTATAATTTGTGATATCTGATGTATTTCAAGTAACATAATTTCCTTACACATATAAGAACAACATTAAAATTAAACTGACACAGAGTAGATATCCAATAAACATTTAAATTAATATTGAATGAATTAATAAATTTATTTAACATGGTGGTAAGTTAGAATTTTTAGAATTCTGTTATCGACAAATAGTCTTATAACTTTTCAACCTTCTCTGTGTTTTCAAAGTGTTTATTTTTAATGCTCAGTGTTTTTGTATTTAATTTCCCACAGTTGAAAAGATGAAGCTTCTCATAGAAACAAAATAATTTTTTTAGATTAAATAATCCTTTTTAGACTATGTTTTTGGTTCTGTT
Source organism: Aethalodelphis obliquidens (assembly GCF_003676395.1). Lineage (NCBI taxonomy): Eukaryota > Metazoa > Chordata > Mammalia > Artiodactyla > Delphinidae > Aethalodelphis > Aethalodelphis obliquidens. The sequence continues at coordinate 16,919,799 of NW_020837960.1, read as the reverse complement.
ACTGGCTCCTAGGGAAAAGAAATTGCAATAAAATAGGCATTTCTAAAGAAATAATTTAGGATTAGGATTCCTTCAAGAATTCATACAAGAATTAAGAACACTGTAGAAAATCAAGTAATATAAATTAGAAGTGAAAATTTCCATTAGATTAATTTGATGATTCTAGACATGAGAATCTGTAAGTTATTTTCTATCATTTTGTCCTCATTTTTAAAGTCTCAGACAATGAAACTTCCATCACTTGAATCTCATTCAGTAATGTGTATACAGCTATTCATTCAACAAGTCACTTTGTTCAGAGGCATTTGCCTCTGATACTAGTATCTTCAATGTCATCAAAATGCATTTTATTAAGATGACAATTGAGCATGTAGGAAAGCTTAAGCTTTCCCCCTGGTTTAGAAGACCATGAAATGAAGCAGAATAAAAAGTTATAATTCAGTATAATAAAATTTGTGAATATTATCCTAAAGAAGTGTTCAGGTAGCTTGGTTACTTTGCCAGGGGAATGACAATGTAAACAGAAGCTTAAACTGTTCCTATCCTAGAGAAGTTAAATGTGGTCCTATTCAAATACTTAAAAATTGGCTTGGCTTAAATTTGTGTGACCTTAAACAAATTGCTCTCTCCAAGCCTCAGCTGTAAATTTTAAGTAAGAAGTTGAACTTGGATCTGTTTTGTCCCAAAGTTTTATAATCCTAGAACAGAGTCAGCCTCCAATGTATTTATTTTATGAATAATTCTGTATGCTGACATATTACTCATTAAAGCAAAGGAAAAAAAGTTAAATAATCTTGTAGATTTATGTGGAAACCTTAGTTATCACCTTAGAATTTTGGATATTATATATTTAAGTTTTCCATTCTAGAAAAAAAAATTAGATTTGTTTCTCCTACCCTTTTGTCAGATTGTCACCTTGACTGTATGAGACATGGCCAACAAAAGGAAAACAACCCCCATAGAAACTTGAAGAAGGAGAGGCACTCACTGTAAATGAAAAATAAGAAATCTTTTAATGTTTATCAGATAAAGAAAGCATTTAATTGAATTAATGGGACACTGGAGTACCAGATGATTTAGTTAACTGACGTTTACAATGATCTTAAACCTTGTTTGAATATTTTGTAAAACATTAATAAAAATTACAATATTTCAGTATATCAAACAGTATGCTGAATATTGTTAAATTTTATGTAAGGATCAAGTCATATAAAGTATTATGTAATAATAAGTATAGAAGTTTCGAGAGTAGTGTTTAATGTGTTTTAAGCCATAACATCCAGAGGGTGTTTGATTATAATTTTTCTTAAAGTTAACTTCTTTTTTCTTGAAGTAGAGTGCAAGAGACAAATTCAGGTTAACTAAGGATTCAATTTGAAGAATTCCAGTTTCCTTTAAGCAAAATTGCACTTTATTTCAAACTGAACAAAATTATGTTGTATTCTTAATTTGACAACACACTCAAAAGGTGTACACTCTAAAGGCTTCAAATTACAAACCTTCCAGTTATAATCTGTTGGTTGTAAGCAAGGCCATGTACTTGTAAGTTTCTCTTACTGGCAGAAATTGTATCAGAAGGGACTAAATTATCAAGAATGGCCACTGGTGTTTTGATTTGTTTTGTTTCGTTTTTGGCTCTGTGGCATGGGGGATCTTATTTCCCCGACCAGGGATCAAACCCGTGCCACCTGCCATGGAAACACAGAGTCACAACCACTGGACCATCAGGGAATCCCAAGAATGGCTACTGGTTTTGATCATGGTTATGTACATAAATGTGTGTTATATACTCTACCTAAGTAGAGTAGGACAGTTTTATCATATGCAAATCTATTTTTGAATAGTGTGAAAAATCTGAGGTGATAATTTGAGGTGTCATATTCTGTAAATGAGAGTGATTATAATTTCATCTCATCAAGAATAGTTATAATAATAATACTTAAAATGCCTTGAAAGTTTTCTGTTGGCATTTTTCAAGTGAGATAATCTTTTATTATTAAAGACATATTCTATGCCCAGTACTTCACTATAGTCTAAAAAAGATGGTCACTGTTGGCAAAGAACTTCTGGCCTAAATGGTAATATTATACTAACTTACAGGAAACAACTAGAGAAGAGTGGAGTGTAATCTGTCTTGCTGATCTGAAGTGGCAATAGAAGCTCAAAGAAAATGTGGATTTGGACAACAGAGAAGACTTCTTAGAGGAGGTTGAAAATGAGCTGGGCTTAAAGAATAGATAGGACTGATTCAGTGAAATGAAGGAATTGGAGACTTACAAGTGCAGAAAACATGAACCAAAGGATGATCAAGTAGGAAGGAGTAAAGTAGAATTACTGGGTTGAAAACAGGTTGGTATTGGGGAGTAGGTAGGGAGGTGAGTGTAACCATGCTTGAGATTGTTTTCCTTCCTTTGCATAAAATGCCCTAATTTCTAATTGAAGAAAATGAGAGTATATTCAGATTGCCTGCAGCCCTTCGAAAATCAAGGTGTGATATTTGAAGAAAAAAATCACGATTTGTAAGAAATGTTGGAAGGAATCTAGGCTTAAATTAGACGAGTTTACCTGAAATATTGGGGGTCTATAGCCTTTAACTGAGCAAATCAAGTGAGAAATCTTGAGAGGCAGGGGTTGCATAGCCAAAAGTCTACTATCAGGGATATTTTTTGCCCAGGTGAGATTGACCTTATCACTATGGGAATGATCACAAGTACCACAGTACTGTTGTTAAGCCAAATAAAAACACTGTACTCCTTTTCCAAACCTCTAATTTGCATACAAACCTTAGCTCAAGTTATGTCCTTTCCCTCATCTTCAGCTGTCTAAATATTCTTAGGCTATCTAGCCCCTGCAAGAAATTTTCCCAGTTCACTTTCCTTCCTCACCCAGAAATACCATTTCTCTCTTTTGTGCTCCTATACCTGACCTAGAACAATTAATACATCCTGCTTTATGGGCAGAGGCTATTTCATTTTGTATTGTATACTCTGCAAGTCTAACATAGTGGGTGCTTGATAAATGGCAGTTGGTTGCTGAAAATCAGTAGTGATTTGGTGATAAATTAATGTTTTGGAAAGGCTGAATACCAGCTAGATAAACATAGAAATGCCCAAGCTCTTGCCTGGTAATTTAGAAGTTCTCCACCTTTTACTATTTCACTTACCAGGGGTCAGGGCTCCTCTCATTCTATGCTACCTATTAACATTCAAGTCTTAGCTACCTTAAAGTTTTTTTTAAAAAATCAAAGCCAGAAACCTGTGGGTGGGGGTATGAATAGCTGGAAAGCCTATGAAATTTTGAGGGTTATAAATGATCTGATTGATCATCTAAAACTTTCCAACAAAGTATAATTTAACTGTTCCCTATTGGCTTTTATTTGTTGTCTCTCTGAGGAGATGGGAGGTGGTAGTAGAATGAAAAGTCCTTACATTAAAAAATACTTTTCAAAAAAATTTTTTTCAAGAAGCATCATTACCATAATCACAAAAATAAATGTATTGAACATCTGCTGCAGTTCTTTAAAGTGACTCTCTAAAGTTAATTGTATGCTTCTGAATCCCTCCGCTTACTAGAGCTACCTTATTGAGTGAAATGGGTTTTCTTATAAACTTTCTTGGACAATTTTGTAAGACAGTACCCAAGTCACACAAAAAAGCTTTCAGAAATCTCAGAAGGCAGAGAAAATTGTGGATCAAATATGTAGCATTTGTTTTCTGCTAGGACATTTAAGTCATATTTATAATGTGATAAGGATTTATTTTTATGTATCCTTAAGAGCTTTTATATAAAATCTATAGGACATTTATGTCTGATTTCCAGAACCTATATAAATATAAATTACTTTTTTTTGAAAAGTCTAATGTTGCTGTTGGGTTGGGTTTGGCTTTGAGGGAGGTTGACATATTTGTTATACTTAACATTTAGCTAGAAGTCAGGAATTCAACCAGCAATTAAATAATGGTTCCCACGGTGAAGCAGTTTCCCCTCTACACTTATTTGCCTTATGACCTGTTTTCTAGGCACTTATTTTGACATCACCACTGCCCCCACCAAAAAAAAAAAAAAAAAAAATGTGAGAACTGACTATATCACGGGTACCTAGACCATGTGGAGAAAGGACTGAGACTGGAAGCAGAAAACTCATTGTCCGTACAGAGCAAAGTGCCAGACAACAGCTCACTCTAGTAAAGGGCGATAAATGCCACATGAGATGGTCTCCTCAGTTCAAAACTGTAAGTAACTTTAGGGAATTGCAGGGGGATTAGACAGTTGTCTCTGCTGACTCAATAAAAAAATGTCTTCATTTTGTAATTTGTGGCCTGTATGCTTGTAAATAAGATGCACTGAATTGTCAAGTAGTGGACTTTTCTGGTTTCTGGGTGAGAAATAGAATGCAGCCAAAATAGAATGCAGTATTCCCCCAAAAGTAACTTGGGACCTTTGCCTTAAGACCTGAGACAAAGGTTACATGAATTTAGATAACCAGGTTAGAACTAAGTTATTGGGCCTTTGCCTAGATAACCAATTAGAGGACTTTTAGTCTTGATATAGCAAGGAATAGGGAGGTAATTATGGCCTCTTGAAACAAAATAATGAAAACTTACAAAATAATGGAATTTTTGGAAATTAAATGTGGCTATACTATATATAGAAGGATTCTAAGAAAGTCTGTTGGCAAAGAAACTGGGCATGTGACTACTGTGGTGATCTAGGAGTGAAGAAAACTTGAACAGAATGGTGGCAATAAGAATGGAGATAAGAGAATAAATTTAAGATATTTCAAAAGAAAAATTGTAGAACATCATGATGAGTTGGATAAAAGGGGGGGTGTCAAAAATTACACATTTTCTTTACTGGAAGACAATGATAGTATCACTGAAAGGAGAGAGTTAAGAGAAGATAGTTTGAGAAGGAAAGATTTTGAGTCCCATTTTTGTAATATTGAATTTAAGATGATATCCAGGCATTCCTTTTGAAATGCTTGGATTAAAAGTCGCTGAATATACAGAACTGGAATCCTATGTAAAAGTCTGGCTGGAGAGGTAAATTCATCAGTTATCCACTCAAAACTGATAAGGGTAGACAAGCTAACTGAAGTTATTTATTAAAGACAGTATATCCCTTTCTTTTAAAAAGAAGTACATAAACACATACATTTACATTAAAAAATTATTTGATTAGGTATGTAGTCTTAAATAAACATTTCCAAAATGGAATTAAAACTCTCCTTTTTTTCTTAGAGTGTCATATCTCAAGCTTGTGCCTATAGGAAAACCCTACACTGGTATCAGTTATGAAGGTCAGTGACTAAAATGTGTTAATTATTCTTTTTTTTTTATAAATTTATTTATTTTATTTATTTTTGGCTGCGTTGGGTCTTAATTGCTGTGTGCTGGCTTTCTCTAGTTGTGGTGTGCGGGGGCTACTCTCCGTTGCAGGTGCATGGGCTTCTCAGTGCAGTAGCTTCGCTTATCGTGGAGTACGGGCTCTAGGGCACACGGGCTTCGGTAGATGTGGCGCATGGGCTCAGTAGTTGTGGCTTGTGGTCTCTAGAGCACAGGCTCAGTAGCTATGGCGCACGGGCTTAGTTGCTCCACAGCATGTGGGATCTTCCCAGACCAGGGCTCGAACCCATGTCCCCTGCATTAGCAGGCAGATTTTTAACCACCGTGCCACCAGGGAAGCCCCTAATTATTCTTGAACCTCACCTTTGCTTCTATTCATTAAACAAATATCTTTCCCAGTATTACATTGAGGGAATGAAATTGAGAACTTAAAGTCCAAATAATTCAGTCAGTTAAAACTGTAAAATTGACATGGCTTTAATTTCTCAAATGGAAAAGCAAGTAATTGAACTGTGGGAAATGTGCTGGTCTCCAGTTTCAAGACACAGTACAGCACAAAGACCTGGCATTCTGGCTGAAGAGTTATAATAATAAACAGAAATTTGAAAACCAGGAAGACAAGTTTTCCAAGAGTGCAACTGTGGTATTTCAAAAGAGATATAACAAGAAATTCCGGAAGATGGCCAAAAATAGGTTTAGATAATTGAGATTCCTTATTTGAATACTTGTTTTTGATGGAGAAACACAGTTAAGAGGAAATGAAGCTTCTGTCTAAGAGGTCTAAAATATTTTCTCCTTTTCACCCTAAATTGGGTTTGCTTCTGAAGAAAAGTGTTAGCCAAAAAAAATCAAATAGGAATTCAGTACTGCTTAAATTGTAGCCAGAAGTTTAAAAAGTGACCAAATCAAAACAAAAAAAAATTTTTTTTAATTAATTGAAAGCAAGTATTTTGATTTTCTAGGAGCTAAACCTTGTTTTATAGGATTCCTATTTAGAAAGTCAAAGTATCTTGATCTGTTTACCTAGTAATTACATGCCCATCATGGGACAGAAGTACCACATTACTCTACGTTTTAAATTTCTAATATGTTCTACTTTAATGATATGTAAGGAAACCTAAAATGTTAATCTATGCCTCCAAAATGCCTTTAAAAAACTCAGTAACATGTCTTCTGAATATACCAGAGTCTTTTATACCATTTTACCTAAATCCTTGAACTATTTGATTAATCCGAATTCAGTGAACCTATGTCTTCAAGTCAGGTTATCCAGAACTGGGAACATTTGTTTCTGTATTTCCATCCTAGTTGCAACTGACTCATGTGCCTGGTCTGATGACTTCGACTATCTTTTCATGACTCCTAAATTATGGAGGTAAGTCAAGATTTAATATTGATTATAGTCATGTAACATTCATTCGGAATTTGTATTCCTGTAATATTTATTTAATTACTAAGCACTCGTAGCATTGCATTTTTACTAGCAAATTATGGTATATTCCAGTTTTGGCTGAGCTGTTTTACTCTGATTAAATGTATAATTTTGCATAACTTTTTAAAAAAAATTTATTTATTTTTGGCAGCGTCGGGTCTTCGTTGCTGCACTCGGGCTTTCTAGTTGCAGTGAGCGGGGGCTGCTCTTCGTTGTGGTGCGCGGGCTTCTCGTGGTGGCTTCTCTTGTGGAGCACGGGCTCTAGGTGCGTGGGCTCCAGTAGTTGTGGCACACAGGCTCAGTAGTTGAGGCTTGCAAGCTCTAGAGCGCAGGCTCAGTAGTTGTACCGCACGTGCTTAGTTGCTCCGCGGCATGTGGGATCTTCCTGAACCAGGGCTCGAAACTGTGTCCCCTGCATTGGCAGGCGGATTCTTAACCACTGCCCCACCAGGAAAGTCCAGTTTTGCATAACATTCAATTACTTAGTATTTCTATATACATCTAGACTTTCATCTCATTTTTTGTGTGATTACCCACATAAACTTCTAGTAGAAAATACCATGGGTTTTTTTCTGTAGTCTTTAACTTGAATCAACTCTTTCAGACTCTTTATGTAAAGTATACTCATCTATCTTTGAATCTACTATAATTCTTGTTTTTCCAAGTGCCTGTTTACTGAGGCTATAGTGTTCCAAATTTTTCAGTTCAGTTCAGTTAAGACTCTTAGATGTCCAGCCCTGCGGGGGAATATAAAGACCAATATAAAGCACAGTCCCAGTCCTCATCTTAAAAGAACTCATGGAACCTCAGACATTGCAGCCAGACTTTCTTGGGGTCTCTTATTACAAGAAGGGTAAGATAAACCTCTCCTGTTTGGCTTCCAACTTGGGAACTCAAAGACATTCAAATTCTTACCAGATTGTGAAATGAGAAAAGTAACATGAAATAGAAACACTTGGTAGTTGGTGTGTTTTACTCAACTGATAAAAAACCACTTTAAAACAATGATTTATGGATTTGAGGTGTTGGTGTGAAATCTGAAGGTGCAGAAAGCTCTGTATGATTAACTAAGTCTTAGGCACATTTCAGTTTTAGGAGCAAATTCCTATTTATTTTGCTGTATTTTGTTGCTTATTTATTCTGTGCCATGCTTAATACTCATTTCCCCATCACCATGTAAGGTGTTAGCTTTTTATCTATTAAAATATTTTGGGAGTTGGATCGACCTCATAGCTTAGATATATATTAAGGCATTTTCTGAGCTCAGAAATATTGAGATGATGAGTCTTTTGGTAAAATTTGCACATAACTTTTCATCTCAGATAGATCCAATAGAAGGCCTAACAATTCATGACAAAGCTGTTCTGGGACCAAGCTGGTGAGTAATTATGGTTTTTATGATGTTGTTGATTTTCCAGAAATCTAAGTATTTTTAGTAATATATTTTCATCTCATCTCTATACTTTTGTTTAAAACAATAAGTTTGATGTCACACTGGTGTTTTCCACGGGTTCACTGGCTCCAGGAAGGTAATAAAATTTCCCAAATTTCTTTTTAAAAATTTCCTCTTAGTGGCTTTTACATTGCTAAGTGTGCTATTACAGAGTCAACTTCCCCAGCACAGAGGAAAAATAAAAGTAGAATACGGGATAGTTAGAAGTCTTAGCAAGTCTTTTGTTATTCCAGCAAGGTCTCTGTTAATGTGACCATTTCTGTTATTTATGATAGAGAACCAATACAAAGACTTATAAAACTAAGCTGACATTTGTCAGATGTAAACAGAATACAAGACAAATAGAAACAGCTTACAATTCCCTAAATCATATATTTCTCAAGCTGCTTTCCCTTGACCATTTTATATTACTTCAGGCTTCTGAATTCAGATATATTTTGAAAGCAGCCCGAATTAATTTCGACTTTAACATAACCTAAGGATTCTTTGTAATTATGACTTGTAGATTCTTTGTAATTATGACTTGTATATTAAATTCGAGAGTAAAATTCAACACCAGAGCATCTTTTCAGAAAATCTTTGTAGGGAGAACTTCCAACAATTTATAAGGTTACATTGTTGAGGTTCAAGAATAAGCTAAAATCTTTAGTGCCTTATCAGAAATGAAACTGTAGGTGATGGAAAGAGGCTGAAACAAACATAAGTGGGAGAATAGGGGAGACCCAACTATCACTGGTATTGTTAAGACTGACAAACCATGCTTTGTGATGACTCATACCTGTATATCTGAGATGGATTGATAGGAGTATATGATTTGATAGACCAAAGTTTTCAGTTTGGTTGGCCAAGACAAGCTTCTGCCATTATTTTCTTATAATTTCTTATGATTTTTTTTTTTTTTTTTTTTTTTTTTTTTTCTTATGATTTTCTTATAATCAATTCAGTCAAGAAGTTAAGTGATGCTCATATGAAGATGTTAAAGTCTTTTTTTTTTTTTTCTAAAGCAGGCAAGAGTTTAAATTTGCCTGTGGTGCATCTAACATAAGCCTGTTTTCTTCCAGCCATATGCCTGCCTCCCTTTCTAAAACAAGACTCTCTTTTGCACGTCTTGACATACCAGTTACAGTGCCCCACTCTATGTTGGAGTGAAGACAAGAGGCTTATTACTTAGATAATCTTGACAGATGTGTCTCCAGATAATATCATCTGTAAAATATTTACTAAAATAAGAAACTCAATCCACTCTGAAAGTACACTTTTCCTAATGAATAATATACATTTTTAAATTTTGGTTATCTATCTCCTTCTGAAAACCTCTGGATTGTGAACCCATGACTTTTGAGGAACTGTTTAATTAAAGGCTTAAGTTATTTTAATTTAAACCCATTGTCAGTGTTATGAACTGTAGTTGTAGTGAGCTCTAGAAGGGACGACCTTATTTTGCTCCTTGCAGCTCCTTGCTCCCCAGTGTCTAGAATAGTATTTGGCACACAGTAGATGTCAATAAATATTTTCTGACTGAATTAATTAAACGTATATATACTACATGTTTCCATAGGGTAATGTTTCTATTAGCACATTAAAAAGAACATTTTATTTCTCATCTCAAGCTAATTTCCGGCAAGTGTGAATGACTAAGAACACATAATAGCAGTTTAAACATTTCCTATCTTATTCCTTGCCAACCTGTAGTTACAGTATTTTTTGCTTCACTATTCTTTTAACCAGTTATCAGTTTTGAATCATCTTATCAGCAAAGCCGTATACAGAATTAAACAGTGTAACATATATAACCATGCCAACTACACCGAGCTAGTTAAATCACACGCGTGCCCAAAACTTAGCAAACTAGAAATATTGTGCCCTCGAATATGATGCTAGCAAGGGAACCAGGCCAGACACATCATCCCCAAAACTAAGATGACAGACTAAAACAACTAAGTTGGTTTTTTCTGCAGTAAAGAGAGGATGTGTGCCACCAAAAACAAAACACTCATTCATAAGGCTTTTTTCTTATTTGGGTCATTATTTTCCGTTGCTAACCTTAACGTTACTAATCTTGAAGTATTTTGCACTTTTCCATTATACATAATCTTTTGACGTACTATTAGGAAATTTTTTTTTTAAATCTTTCTTCCCTGCAACTTAGTACACAAATCTATAAGTAATTACTAGAAATTTCTGGAGTGTAATTTCTTTACTAAGTGTAGGGGTTTCACAGAAAGGATGGAAGAGTAAAATTTATGTCAGTATGAGATAATAGGCCATACTATGCCATAACATGCCTCCAACCCTGGCACACACACACACAATCTTTCAGGTATGGTTTTTTCTTTCTTTTTTAAAAAAGACCTCCCTGGTCTGATGAAAAGTAAATCTTCCTCCCACACCCAAACCCCACTCACCCAGTTTCCTCTCTACAGGTGACACATATCTTTGCTGAAAATTCCATGAATATAGATATATGAGTATTATATATCTTTCTGCAAATGGAAACTAGATACTGCATATAAAGTGGAAATATATTTTTCCACTTTATACATTGTCTTACTCCTTGCTTTTTTCCAACTTATATATATTTGACAATCCTTCCTTCTTAGTTTATAAACTGCTGTCTCATTCTTTTTAAAGGCTGCACGGTATTTCACTGTATGAACCATACTTTATACCCATTACCTGTTGATGAACTTTGAGTTTACTTCCAATTTTTCGCTGTTATGATGATACACTGTCTCACTTGAATGTGAGTTCCTTGAGAATAAGGATTTTTGTCATGAGTAAATGTTTTAATTCTGAAAACTTAGTATAGTATTCAACAAACGTTTAACGGATGTTTTTGAATGAATGAATGGTACTTTTTAAAATGCTGCTCAACTGCTTCCACTCAATGTTTTTTAACCCTACTATGTGCAGAGTACTTTGTACTCGTTGATCTAATGATTCCCTTTCTAGATATTTATCCTAATATTTTAAAGACGTGTATATAAGAGAAATTCCTACAAGAGGACTCACTAAGTCAAAGTAATATGTGTAGGGGACTTCCCTGGTGGTCCAGTGGCTAAGACTCTGCACTCCCAATGCAGGTTCGATCCCTGGTCAGGGAGCTAGATCCCACATGCCGCAACTAAGAGTTTGCATGCCACAACTAAAAGATTCTTCATGCCACAACTAAAAGATACCGCATGCTGCAACTAAGACCTGATGCAGCCAAATAAATAAATATTTTTTAAAAAGTAATATGTGTATTTTAAATGTTAGTAGAAGTTATATGCAAAAAGCTTTTTACCAGAGTAGGTGCTAATTGGTAACAAAGGTATTTCTCAACAAGTGTTCAGCACAGTGCTTTACACATAGTAGAGTTAAAACTGTTGAGTGGATCGAGCTCACATTCAAGTGAGAAAAATTTGTTTTTATGATGGCATGTAAGTCTAGATAGAGGAAAGGGCTGATTACTATGCCTAGGAAAGGAGGAAAACAAGGCCTTACAGAAGAGGTACAGTTGAAAGTGGGTTACCCATCTTCTTCATCATTATCATCACTGATAGTTACTGAGTGCCTACCATGCGCCAGGCAGTGTGTTGAACGCTTTACATTATCTCCTTTAATCCTCATATATCCTATAAGGGAGATATATTTATTATCCTCATTTGATAGATGAAAAAGTTGAGGCAGAGAGAGGTTAAATGACTTGCCCTAGCCACATAGCTAGTAAGTGACTTAGTTGGGATTAGAAATCAAGCAGTCTGATTCCATAGTCCATTCTTGAACGCTTTGTAAGTGTTCATGAAGAAGAGAAAGGGAAAGAGGCATTGAAGGTAGAAGGAATGTGCACCAAAGCACCAAGTGCACGGTGTTGTTTAGAGAGCAGCACATAGTTAGTGTGTCTTAAGCACTGTTAAGCTGTGGTTGCCCAAAGATGGCATGGTAGAAGGCCAGAAAGTTAGGGTGAGTACATATCTGACTAACATATATGCCCTAAATATGGAATTTCCAAACCAGAAAATGGCAATTTCTTTTTACTGTAAAAGAGAACAGAGAACCTCATTTCTTTTTCTGAGATTGCTCTGGCATGAGGGTAGTCTCTGGTTTCAGTGTTTTGTTCATGGCAAGAGCTTCAGGCTTTTTTATCCTTTCAAAGCTATAGCATTCAGTTTTGTCTTCAGAGGATACTGTTCTGGTGCTGACCAGATGGAAGCCTTCCATTAATAAAGTGTCAATCAGTAAGCCGAGGACATTAGTTCCGTTGGCCAGTTTTCGGTTATCAGGTTTTATAGAAACATACCTAGGACACACAAAAATGTTCAATTATAAAACATCCCTTTAATAACCAGCAAAACTAAACAGAAATATTTGATTTATAACCTCAAATAAAGGTATCAAACCATTTTCTGATCAGATATTTTTAAAGACTTCATTTATAAATCCAAGCCAGTACCTTCAGGCTACTGAAAACAGAGACTTTGCTGTGATCTCCAAAGTCATTTTAATTCCACATTTAGGAATATAGCTAACATTGATGAATTTTCATTGAGAAATTATTGTCTGGAGCAAACAATTTGATCAAGCAATTAAATTAGCTTAATTTTCATATAATGTAATTTAACTATTTCCAAATTTTGTTTTCAACTTACTAAATATTGTTCTAATCGATTTAATTAATTGATTCAATCTTTTTAATGAACATCTGATACATTTACAGTTTCCCCCTAGATCTAATTTTACCCATTACCAGCACTGACATTACAAATTTTCTTTTGTGACTTTCTCCTATCAAATGCATTTTGCAGGTGAAATTTTGCAGATGTTAAATGTCAAGAAGACTTTATTGTCAATTTTTCTCAATAACTGTCCATTGTTGAAGAGCAAGACATGGGGTCAAAAGGCTTCTGGAGTCAAAATGACAAAACTTTCTGGAAAACTCGATAGATACACATTATTCAAGAAAAATATACCTGAACTTTTCAGATTGACTATATGTTGCTTTAATAATGTCAACATAACATGTCCATAAAGATATAGCTATATTGCCCCTTCTTTATCTACCATCAGGAGTTTTTTTTTTTTGGGTACGCGGGCCTCTCACTGCTGTGGCCTCTCCCACTGCGGAGCACAGGCTCCATATGCACAGGCTCAGCGGCCATGGCTCACGGGCCCAGCCACTTCGTGGCATGTGGGATCCTCCTGGACGGGGGCACGAACCCATGTCCCTGCATCGGCAGGCGGACTCTCGACCACTGCGCCACCAGGGAAGCCCCATCAGGATATTTTTATATCCTTTGTGTCCTGCCACCATTTGTTTATGAGATGTGAAAAAAAAAAAGGCTTTAGTTCCAGGCAGCTACCTAAACTGTCTGTGGTTTTATGGGATAAAAAGAGCCTTGGGGTCATCCCTAGCCTCCTTTTAATTATGATTGATAGAGTGGTTATTGTAGCTCACATTTAGAAACCCATTCTAGGCAAAGAAAAAAATTCAATAATAAAATGTAAAAATTATAAAAGTACATATCAAAAGCACATTTATGTTTAATACAGCAAATTTTTAACATTAGTAAATCATTTCATCTACCCCCAAACCCCAGATCTTGATTTTATAGCCTAGAAACTTTTGTCAAAGAGAAAAAATGTTACAGAATGTCTCACAAAATTAAGATGCAAATAGTATATAGTAGGTGATAACAAAGTGGAATGTACTTGCAAGAAATCACTTGGCCTAAATACTTGATTCCCTAAGAGGCCAAAATGAAAAATGGAAGATTTCAAGGCATAAGAAAAAGATAAAAGAAACTAATGGGAACTGGAAAATCAAAACTTATTTTAAAAACTTATAAGGCAAGTACACTTTTCCATTTGAGCTAGTTTATACAGGAACGGTCAGATAGAAGATGGCTACCAAAGAGACTCTAGAATCCTGTGACCATAACTTGACTTGATAATGTGGTATGGCCCTCTGCAAGATGCATGCCAAGTATTTCTAGTACTGTGAACTTGAGAGATAATAACTGAGCAACTTGCTAGGTTACCAAGACCTCAGAGTGATAAATCATATTAGTAGAGCATACTGAACAGCTGGATGATACATCAGGCTCTGAGCAGCCATTCAGGCTCACTCCTCCACTTTCCACCATCAAGAAAAACATCTGAATGGACAGATTCAGACCACAAGGAGTGAGCAAGAAATAAAAATGATTGCTAGCTAAATAATTATATACCTAAGGTGGGCCTCTTAAGACCAAGAGCTTTCATCCGATCACCTGAACTCCCAATAATGTCACCTTATTTGGGTTTCTACCTCTACTTTGAAATTGGACCTATAGAAGAAAATCATGACCACTTATAGGCTGAAAAAAATTCTAAACTTCAAACAACTGAAAAGAATACTCTTTGGGGATGCAAGAAAAAGTCAGTTTAAAAAATAGCTTCTGGTTTTGGAATTTAAATATAATGTCATTCTCTCATTAAGATGAAAAAATTTTTTGTACTATTTGTAAAACACAAACACTTAACAGCAAAGGGAAAACTACTGTCACTGTGTACACACAAAGAATATCCCAACTTGAGTTTCTAATGTTTTTCAAGATTATAGTCATTTTCTCCAAATGCATAGCTTTTAAAAATCATTTAGTATTTCCATGATACCTTTTTATCTTGCATGTTCCTTCTTGAAATCAATGACACCATTTTTTCTTAGTTTTTTAACTTTTTAGAAAGGGATCCCCAAAGATCTTAATCACACAAATTAAAAAAAAACAACAACTGGTAATTTCCCTTCTATTTATGTTAGTACCCCACCAACTGTGCCCAGAGGTATCTTAAAACATTTTGAGGTGAAGATAGGGTCTTAGGTTTTCTTCTCAATCAGCCTGTTAGCTGGATCTCTTTCCCCAAAATGACATTTCATGCCTCTTTGGAAAGGCAGGAAATTATAAAGCGTAAAAACTTAAGAATTGTCCTACTGTCCTACTTGGTTCTTCAGCTGGTATGCAGGACCAAGGGGTATGTTGTGGGAGGGGTAAACATTGGTCATTTCTTATGGTTACTGCAAAAGTTAAGAAAATATCCCCAAATATGTCTGTCTACCTTGACCCCAAAAACGTGTATCTGATTTAAATACTGTCAGTAAAGAACATATGTAGACATTTTTTTTCCCCTCCTGAAAATTAAAGCCAGCTTTCACAGTAAAATAACAGTGGGACAGCATTAAGACATTTCTAAGCGGCGAAAAAAGTGTCCGTGACAGTAGAGTGGAAATCCGTCTTAGGGTCCAGCCAAGAATAACAGGGGGAGAAAGTGACTGACTCAGAAGCAACTATCCTTAATATACTGACAGGCTATCCCAGTATTTTGAGTTGTGTAAAGAGTGCCAACAATGTAAGAGGAGACCAGATTTGCCATGAGATATATCTGCCTTAATGGTGTTTAAAAATAAAGTGGAATGGAGAAAAATCAGTAGCCAAATCAGAAGGACTGAAAGAACAACTGTACATAGTGTAATGAAATCATGACAAACTGTTGAGCCTTTACTATATACCAGCAACGAAAAGAAACCCTTGGGGAGAAAAAGGCTTCTCATTCCATAGTAATGGAACATAATCTATAAAATTGTTTCCTCCTACAACTTGAATGACCATAGTCCCAGTTTTCCCTGGACAACTTTGATTTATTCTTATTGTCCCACATAATAACAACTTCTTTCACTCTGAAAAGTATCCCAGTTTGGACAATAATTATCTGGTCATTCCACCCAACTCTGCTGGTTACTCCCACCAAAAAATCATTTTGAGTAATCATTTTTTTCCAAAACTGAAATGAGAAAATTTCAATTTTGAGGGGATACATCAGGAACCGGTGTAGAATAGAGGCTTCAAAATACAAAATACCTGACTCCAGTTTGGTTATCAGTCGTGCTGTCAGAGCCGCACTGGAAAACCAGGTCATGGTAAGAAGGTCTTTGTGGAGGCAGTGGAAGTAAGGTCATCTGAGGAGGGAAGGAGTTACTACTCCAGGTCGGTGCTGAAGGTTGCTCTGTAAACACTGTAATTCTCCCAGTTAACATCTCGATTGTTTTGCTGCAAGAGCCAAACACCCTAAAAAAAGCTTGAGTGTTTCGGCTTAGGAAATGTACCTCCACAAGAGCAGGTCTTGGCTGTAGCAGGTGTTCTTGGTTTAAGAGATCCACCAGAGGATCAAGTTCATAGAATACAGCCTCCCTCTGAAGCCTGAGATAGTCTGAAAAGTCAGTGGGTAATAAAAGCTGGTGAGTTCTCAAAAAATCTAAGACGAAACTAAATAAAACACCATCTCTGTCCACAAAAATCTGGCCACCAACCATCTTGAATTCTTGGTCTCTGCCATCTAACATACGTGTCAACCGAGAGGCAGGAAACTGCTTTAAGGTTGAAGACCTTGTGGTGAATATCTTCCCTCCCACGTTCAAAGTGACCAGTTCCTGACTACTCATTTTCCTCTGCTTCACACTAGAGGCTACACACCATCAGGCACAGACTTAGGAACTTGAAAATCAACCTGTGCCCACAAACGTTACATATGATTAAGAAATGTAGGGGAGTGGAATGTAACAAAAACAGAGACCTCGATTTCCAGGTAACTACTGTTAAAGCAAATAGTGTGTCCATAGCTGTGTTTACAAATTTGAGAGTTGCCTGGGAACGTACAGTATACAGAATGAAAAAATAACAGATGAGGAACTCCATAGTTTAAGGAAAACTGCCAATATGTCTGAGGACATATGTCAAATAGATCCCTTTACTATATCTCATTAAAAAAAAAAAAAGAACCTTCATAAAAACCTCTTGCAAATCTATAAAATATACTGGGAGCAGAAAAGCATTCCCCCTCTCCAAACCTCTTATCTACTATGAGTCCTCATGGCAGAGGTAATATTTATAAACATTGTCTTAATTTTTTATATCCCTTTAGAAATTTAGTAGCTAATCTTGGATTGTCAGTTGGGGATAAGGCAGTCATTACCTCAACTAGCAGCTTATTTTGACTACTCTTCTCATAACTAGAATGATTCTTCTGTACTTGAAATTTAGTTGCCACCTTCTTTTCCTGTCCCTGCTTGTATTACCTCCTCTCAACCAAATTAATGGACTGGGGTAAAGACCCTCTGGACTGTCAAGGAATGTCTTGTCCCATGACAGAAATAAGGTTGACTGAAAGCAGTTCTAAGATAAAGTCACTTCTTGTTTTCATCTGAATTCTAAACAAGGTGAAAAAATTATTTTTGTTCTGTGGGAGACAGGGCATCTTTATCTCATGTGAGCAGACAGGACAGCCTTAGTGTTTAGCTGATCATTTTGTACTTTATAATAGCTGATAGATTGTTTCATCTATCGTTAAATTAGTCTTACTACTCTTAAAAAATTCTTTAAACAAGTGAATTGATTGGTTGTACAGTTGCCATGGTACTTTGGAACAACACTTAGCTGCCAGTAAAAAGGCGGCTTTTCCATTTCCTGCTCTTGCAATGTGTTTGTTTGTTTGTTTTTACCCATGCCTTTGCTTGCACAGTCACCTAAGTTTTGTAGTTTACCTCCAAACTCCTCTGGTGATAAATTTACAAAACCTAAGCAGATAAAAGGCAAGCTGAAATAAATCTCCACCCTCCTTAAAACGTAAACTTCGCATAAGGTAATGCCAGTTTTTGTTTACATGAGACTTACATTGTACCAAAAAAAGAAATCAACCCTCTGCAGAAAAAGTTGGAAATTCAATCCATATCTTATTCCTTTTTAAAGAATGTTCACTCTCAAAAAAAAAGTTGCTTTACAAGAGTAGTCTTTATTACATGCTTAAGAACAATCATTATTACACTACCTCATCAATATTAAATCATGTACTCTCTCACATCCCCTTTTTTCATAGCATAAACACAACCAGTATTAGGGGTAGGATGCTTATTTCAAAAGCACTTTAAAAAGGAAGGAGGGCTCAGGACTACACTATTAAATTTCACTTTTATCTTTATACTACCTAATTTCAACAACATGTGTAGGACATTGTTTTTGAAAGGAATACTTGTGGAGGAAAATATCTGACTGGAATCTTGACCAAATCTGAACTACCACTCTGTATTCTGACAAATTTCTAACAAAAGACACAGAACTATGTACTTCAAACAGATTTTATAACAGTTTATATTTGCACACAAATTCTGCCACATTGTTCAGCACCACCAAAGTGAAATTCTTTAATCTTTCACTGAAAATGAAAAACCCATCTGCCAACTGTTCCCAGTAGAAAACTGATTGTTCTACAAAATCAGCTGATTTAGTCAGGTAGGAACTAAAGTTTGAAAGATTGTCTTTCCAAGTTGTGATTTCATCAAATAAAGACCATTCTAGGAATATGGTAGGACTGAAGAAAATGAGAAAGCCCAGCAGAATGATTACCACAAATAACAGATAAAAGTTCCAAGGAATCTTGCTAATGAATGTGCCAGTGTCTTGAGGCAAAGAAAGTTTATCCACATCTACTAGTTTTATGTCTTCCCACTGACTGGTATCAAAGTTCTTCATTAAAGGGCTTGAGGGCAAATTAGAGGGAGGCAAAGGAGTTTCCTTGATGACTTTTATTTTCTCCCTGAACTCCTGCATCTGTTGCAGAAATATGATGGGTTCTGACACATCTTTGAAAGCCTCAGCAATGTTAAAGGCCATTCGTTGTTCCTGCAAGATGGTGTTGAGTTTGTTGATCTCTGGGTCATAGGCCTGCATAACTGCAAGTTTCATGGTCTCAAAGTCAGAAAGGATTTCATTCTTCTTTTGATCTAATGTGTGTTGTAACTTCTCAAAAAACTCCTTCACTTTATCTGAATCTTTAGTCAGCAACTGTAGAGATTTCCTTTTGCTAGTTTCCAAGGTATCCAAGCGAGAAAGAGCATCTCCCCGACGCCAGGTCTCAAAGCTCTGGAAGAGGGACTCAAAGGCATCCCTTTCCTGAGCATAGGCATCTTCGATAGAACAGAAGACATGCTTGGTGTGGTCACCACGAGTAGCACAGATCCCACAAATCAGCTGCATATCAGTCAGGCAGAAAATGTTGAGAGGCTGCCCCAAGTGTCCTTTGCACACTGGCATTTTGGGAGAGATCTTGATCTTGTTATACTTTTCCACAATACCCTTCAGGGAGTAATTAACCTGCAGGCTACTGACCCCGGTGGCTGAAGTTTCCTTACGGCATGTGGGGCACTTGAATGGAGATGATCTCCACAATGAATTCCGCACATTCCCCTCTAAGATCCCTTCTAAGCATTTTTTGCAAAAGTTATGCGAGCAAGGCAAAACTCGAGGATCGTCAAACAGACTGCAGCAAATTGGGCACGTGAGATCTTCTTCAAGCAGCTCCATCACATCTCCTACCAGAGAGAAAGAAACATTTTATTTTACTCCAGTAACCCCTTCATTTGGACTACGGACTAGTTAGAAGAAACTATCTTCACAGCCATTAAAAATGATTTTTCACTGAAATAACCAAACAAAGAAAATAAGTGAGAAATTTGTGAAGGGAATGCACACCAAAGCAGATTTAATCTGCTGGGACTAGAACACGCTCCTTATTAGTAGGGCTCCCTGTACACAAGGCCTTTGTGTGGGCTTTCCAACAACAGTCTTTGGCTGAGACAGGGTTAGGACTAGGACAACTGCAAGTTGAGCCAGCAGGACCCAACTGCTTGTTTTAAAACAGAGCTGACTACTAGCTGTCAGAAACAAAGCCACTCAGTGTCTGAAGAGAATGAGCTCTTTAGTCTGGGCCCACAATTATAAAATGGTATGCTATTTAAAGAAAGCAGCACAGAAATATAAATCCAAGCATGCACTGTCATGTAGACTTTTATTAAAAACTGGCATATTTTTCTATTTCAAAGGCAAGATTACAATTATTAAAATCAGAGGTAAAAACATAAAATGAGACAGCTGCAATTCATTCTTCCCTTGAGAATTAAGTGAATATTTTTTCAAACCACTGGAACAGTAATCAAAGCCAGTGGGGACAAACCTGGGCGTCCCTAAGACTCTTCCAGGGCATCTGTGAGGACAATACTATTTTCATAGTAATACTGAGATGTTATTTACTTCTGGCACAATGTTGACAGTGCACTGTAAAAGGAGCAATGGTGAGTAGACACTGCTGGAGCCTTAGCAGGAATCAAACAAGGCAATAGGTAGCACCAAACTGGATTCCTGGTTATTGTATTCTTCACCACCACGTACCCACGGTGGGGGCAGGGGTGAGGGCAGCCAGTTTCATTTTAGAATGTTCTAGATGAAGCAGTAAAAATTACTCATTTTACTAAATCTTGATCCTTGTGGACATGTCTTTTTAATATTTTGTGTGACAAAATATGAAGTAACCACAAAGCATTTCTACTGCATACCAGCAGATACTGTCTGGAGGAAAAGCAATTAGGTGATTGAGCTACAAGCTAAATCAGCCGCTTTTTTCGTGAAACACCATTTTTACTTGAAACAACAAATGACGAACTATGGCTGTGCAGGCTTAGGTATCTGACAGATTTTTTTTTGAAAATGAACAAAATGAACCCATCACTTCAAGGGAAACAAATGACAGTATTTCTCGCCAATGATAAAAAGTTGAATTTTTGAGTGAAAATTGGATTTTGGAAAACATATTTGCCACTTAAGAGCTTGTAATGAAACAAGTGGTGATATTAACATGTGGGCTTTGGCTTTTTTAGAGGAGAGATCGTGTATAATGAAATATGTCACTATTTGGAGATCTATATTACACAGTGAACTAATTGGTTCAAATCACCAATGCATGTTATAAATCATACATTCTAATACAGTTAAATATCTATATATAATACACATGTAAATAAAAGCTCTTGGGAGCCTTAGTTTTTAAGTGTAAAGGGGTCCTGCAACCAAAATATTTGAGATCTCTGACCTAGAGGATACCATAGAGAATACCAGTTCTCAATTCAAGTTTATTCTTTCAAAATGTACACTTTAAAACTTTTATCCCTGAAGTTTTAGAACCAAAAATAGTGCTAAATATGTCCTCATTCAGTTTACTGAGGGATATATACACACACACATATAACATTACCACCAAAGTAACAAAATAGGGTCTACTAATCTCTATGCCATCTTATAACCAAAAGTAAATAATTTTTATTATATAATACTCTTTTTTTAAAAATATTTATTTATTTATTTATTTACTTGGTTGTGCCAGGTCTTAGTTGCGGCAGGTGGGCTCCTTAGTTGTGGCTCGTGGGCTCCTTAGTTGCATCTTGTGGGCTCCTTAGTTGCAGCTTGCCAGCTTAGTTGCGGCATGTGGGCTCCTTAGTTGCAGCATGCATGTGGGGCCTATTTCCCTGACCAGGGATAGAACCTGGGCCCCCTGCATTGGGAGCATGGAGTCTTAACCACTGCACCACCAGGCAAGTCCCAGGAAGTGAATAAATTTTAACAGTAATTTTAAGAATCACAATTGGAGCTACAATCTAGAAGATAAATAGTATTTAAAAGATAAGCTGAACTTGCAAGACTAATTAGTTTATGGTTTTCTATTAGGTTGTGAGAGATATATGTATAACAAATATATAATACATATATATGTAGAATTAAAGCAAAGAGTATTCTGTCAAATTTAGTGTTACACGGCAAAAATGGTGACGAAGCTTATTTTTCTGAAAAATCTTTTGTGACATGGCAAATCATACAACCTTTGAAAAGCACTGAGAAGAGAACGGCTACAGAGACTGAGGTTAGTGTGCTCTCTAAGAAGTTATCAAGCAGCTATAAAACATTCTCACTCTTTAGAGCAAAGAAGGAAAACTTTTGATGATCTTCCATCACTAGTCCTGGGGTTCTACACTTTATCACCTCCATTGATCTCTGTCATCTTTCACCTAAGAATTCTATGCTAAGGCTAGATTTTGGAGTAAACTGTAGGAACAGGAAAGTAGTGGCAGCAGCATTCAATAAAGTAAACCTAATTTACTCATCCTTGCAAGGTTAACACTTCCAGAGAATCCTATCCAAGCACATTAAATAAATAAAAGGAAAAACAAAGGATACCAAGTTTTGTCATGAGAAGGAGAAAAAAGGCACCCAAGACAAAGAGAAACTTTGGAGAAAACTGAGGGACCAAGAAGAATTTTAAGGCAATCAAGTATGATCAAAAGGAAAATGTCACAAACAGGAAAATTTAGAAATAATAAACAGTCATCCCAAAGCCACAATCAATTTACAGCTCTTAAAATGAACCAGAGGAAAAAAGTTGGTATTTGGAAAGTCCCTTTTTTAAAAAAATTGCATCAAAATCATGGTAGATCCTATTGTTCCACTTTTCGTGATATAACTTACAAATTTTGGTTTATAATTTAAAGATTCTCATTTTAATCCACATTAAAACTAAACACTATTTTCTTTTCTTAGCTTTATACTCAAAACTTTAATCACAAAACTATGTGACCACTTGCACAGCTGACTTTTAGAGAAAACTGAGACATATAGCCTAACAACCCAAGAAACCATGGCAAGTTTGTTGCCTTAAAAGTTTTAAAGGAAAATACATAATAAGGTTTTTAGTCTCACTAAGTGAAGGGTATGCTTTTCACAGTAAAGGAACTTATAGATCCTTTTCTAAAGTGTGGCTAACACATAAAAATCTAAATAAATCAATTGAGCTTACTCCTTTGATGAAACCAAAGTACATATCCCCCCCTTCTGGGGGACAAATATAGATATCAAGAAATTTTATGTGAACAAAATTACTGTTCACCAGTGATAAAATTTCAACTTAACCAATGTCAAGTTAAGTATATAAAGGCAAATAAGTTTTCCAAGATTCATTTCTTCTTTTGAATTAAAAATTTCCCAAGATTTATTTATTTATTTACTTATTTATGTATTTACTTATTTAGGCCACGCCATGCGACTTCTGGGATGTTAGTTCCCCAACCAAGGATTGAACCCATGCCCTCAGCAGTGAAAGCGTGGAGTCCTAACTACTGCACCACCAGGGAATTCCCAACAATTTCCCAAGTTTTATACCAACAAAGAAAGTAGCCAAATATATACCTAGTTATCTACCACCTCTCTGGTTTTCCACTTCATTTTCCTACCATATTTATACTTTAAAATATACTTTTTAATTTATGTAGAATAAAACTCACTCCTTTCAGTACGCCGTTCTATGAGTTTTGACAAAGGCACAGTTGTATAACACCACCACAGATTTATTTTTAAGCAAACATTCAAGATATCCACACTTAAGGAAGACTATGAAAACTGTTTGATCAATACAACCTTGAGTAGGTATATAGCAACAACAGTCTCTGCAAATGAAAACAGTAACACAACAACCAGAATATTAAAAATGGAAAAGCCAACACTTATAAAGGAGTCATAAAATAGAAGTAAAAGCTAATATATATGACTTCTCCCTCCTGGAAGCCCTTTTGTTTTTATATGATCAACCCAAAATGATTACAATTGAACAGGTGCTCATTTTATTCACTCTTAAAAGGTAATTTTAATAAAACCTTTTGGGCTCCCCTGGTGGTGCAGTGGTTAAGTAATCCACCTGCCAATGCAGAGGACACGGGTTTGAGCCCTGGTCCGGGAAGATCCCACATGCTGCGGAGCAACTAAGCCCGTGCGCCACAACTACTGAAGCCCACGCACCTAGAGCCCATGCTCTGCAATAAGAAGCCACCGCAACGAGAAGCCCACGCACCGCAACAAAGAGTAGCCCCTGCCCGCCGCAACTAGAGAAAGCCTGGGTGCAACAATGAAGACCCAATGCAGCCAAAAGTAAATAAATTTATTTAAAAAATAAATAAAACCTTTTAATTAAAAGAAACTTTCCTATTAAATCTTTGAACTTCATTAGT
Organism: Aethalodelphis obliquidens; assembly: GCF_003676395.1. Lineage (NCBI taxonomy): Eukaryota > Metazoa > Chordata > Mammalia > Artiodactyla > Delphinidae > Aethalodelphis > Aethalodelphis obliquidens. Next base: position 16,895,677 of record NW_020837960.1, on the reverse strand, counting down.
TGATAGCAATATAAAGTTCAAAATAATACCCATGATTTCTTTCCCAAATCCCATTACAGAAGAAAAAGAAAAGCCAATATATTATACCTTATATCTGAGAGATTTAAATCAAATTTCCATCCTGCTTTGAGGCATCTCTGAATTCAGGAATTTCAAAGCAGTATCTAAATACCTAACAAGTAACTAGATAGCAAATTCTGAAACTCACTTCATAGACAAAACTAAATTACATGAGCTCTACTAAACAGACAGCCACCAATCAACCTTATCTTGGAACAAAGCTTGGAATAAAAGAGCTCACCTTTAAAAAAAAACCACTTCCCCTCATCCCACTAGTTAATCTTATTTTCAAGTTGTATACTGTATTTTCAAGTAGTATACTGATATTTTAGTATGAGATCCACTAATAATCATTTCTTGAAACTTACTAAGAATCTATTAACAACTACTGAATCTAGGTAGAGGATGTAAGGATATCTATTGTAATTTTTTTTTTTTTTTTTTTTTTGCGGTACGCGGGCCTCTCACTGTTGTGGCCTCTCCCGTTGCGCAGCACAGGCTCCAGACGCGCAGGCTCAGCGGCCATGGCTCACGGGCCCAGCTGCTCCGCAGCATGTGGGATCTTCCCGGACCGGGGCACGAACCCGTGTCCCCTGCATCGGCAGGTGGACCCTCAACCACTGCGCCACCAGGGAAGCCCTCCGTAATATATTTTTAATTTTCAGTATATTTGAAAATTTTCAGAATAAAAAGTTGGAAAAAAAAACCTAAAGAGGGGACCAATAATAAGAAAACAATATTGAGCTAAAAAAGTAAAACTTCAAAAACATTAGCTAACTATGATAAATTTCACAGAGAGTTTAATCTGCTGTAATATTGTTTTATCTTTTATAAAATAAAAAATATATTACTGGAATCTCTGGATCAAGGCCTGTGAGGAGACTGACATACTTGTTTTGCTCTCAGTCTATGACCTTTGACAAACCACTTATACATATTAGTTTTTCTCCTCATTGAATAAGTGTTTTGAAAGGTATCTAACAATATATGAAAATTATTTACCAAGGTTTTTTTTGTTGTTTTTTTTTGTTTGTTTTTTTGCGCTATGCGGGCCTTTCACTGTTGTGGCCTCTCCGTTGCAGAGCACAGGCTCTGGACGCACAGTCTCAGCGGCCACGGCTCACGGGCCTAGCCGCTGCGCGGCATGTGGGATCTTCCCGGACAGGCGCACAAGCCCGCGTCCTCTGCATCGGCAGGCGGACTCTCAACCACTGCGCCACCAAGGGAAGCCCTCAAGTTTTGGGGTTTTTTTTTAATACTCTATGTCAATGTGTTATTAACACCTCATTCTGGCTTTTAGAGACTGTTCCCAAACTTATATGATCCAAACAGGATAAAGTGAGATTAAGAAAAAGACAAAATTTCTGATAACTTAAAAAAGGAATATTAAAATTAATATACCATATACTCCAATAAAGATGTTTAAATAAAACCTTAAGGAGCCATAAAAAAATAAAATAAATATACCACATATAGCATCTAAAATAGCTCATCTAATTGTTATGTGGCCCTTGCAAACAAAATATAATTTACCTTTGTGTCCATATAAGATATAAGTAACTTACCTTTTCTGGCATTATCCTAGAATAAGTAGTAGTCAAAATTTCCTCCAAGGTATTTCTAGTAGAATTCCTGATAAGTAGGGCAAAATAAACCTAGTACAGAAGGTCCAGCAGCTTGGAAGGCCTACCTACTCAGAAAATTCACAAGTTTTTGGACTAAGGTGACAGTCTCAAAAACAAAAAACTAGGTCATTACCTTCATAGTCCAGAAAAACTTGGAAAAAATGAGTTTTTTCCTTTCCTTCATTCTCTTCTCTGTGCCACTATTTTGCCTCGACTTTTCCTTTGTTTATTCTTCTTTTAACTCATCTTCCCCATTCTATTTCAAGGAATGCAATCTTTTGATTTCCTCTTATTCCTTCCTTATCTCACACCTCCTCTTTACCTTACTTCTTATGTTTCTTTCCCTATTTTCTTTTCCCTGTGTCACCTGATAATCACCCAAGATATTATTCTGTAATCCTGTAAATCGGCAGCATTAAATCAATAGTTTTAGGATACCAGCTAGATCAGATATCCCTATCCCATTTTTGTACAACTACTGAGAAATCTATGAGGACACCGAATGGTGGTGAATCCCATTCTCTCCCATCCAGATGAAATCAATTTGAATATAATGAGGGTCTGAATTTGAAGGAAACATACATATAGCCCAAATTATTCTCCTGGTCTGGTAGGAACCAAACCCAGATTACTTATCTTTACCTGTTAAGAGTTAAAATTAACTTAAATTGGAACTACTGACTTCTGCAAAGGTTTTACAAACTAGAAATGTCTGGTTCCTTTTCTCCCAAATAAATGTAAACAGGTTTAAATGAAGGTAGCAAAATTCTACCCCTAGAACAAATTGTCTTCTTTCACAACAATAAACTTGGCAATCATTAACCTAAATTATTATCCCCAACAGGTTGGTATCTATTAAAAGTTTTCATCATCTAGCTCTGCATTTGAGGTTAATTCCAGCTTTCAGAAAGTGATGTCAAAGTCTAGCATTCAGTACACAGCAAGCTAGATCTATGTAGATAAGTGAAATTATTTACGTAGTATGTAATACTGTGCCAAGTGAAAACAAGTATTTAGTGGATAACTAATAAGTACTACCTACCTGCTAATAAGCACTTACTTCTGAGATGGAAATGTAATTGGTCTGAACAAAGTTCCTTTTGCTCAGTGTAGAATTACATACGCATTTTATTCTAAGTAAAACTGATCTAGAAAATATTTCAAGTAGAAAGCTAATTATGCTAAACTTTAAGCAATTTTTAGGTTGGCTGTATTCTATAATACTATGTTGGCACTCCTCACTCATATTCAATACTGCACATATGCAGGGGAAGAAAGGAAGAGCTCCTCTGGGAGTTTTAAATGGGGAGCCAGATTACTGCCAAGGAGATATACTTGTGGTGCTTATGCCACAGGAAAGACAATAATTTAAACTATTGGCAAAAGTTTTCAGTTCAACTTTTCCTTAGAAATATATTTACATCTATAATGCAAATGAATTAGAAAGCGTTCACATTATGGGAATTTGCTTTATATTTACAGAAGGCTTAACTGGAATGTAACTATTCTGTATGTCAAAGGACACCTGTTTTTAGTTAACTGTTATGAGTACTATTCCTCTAGCACCATTCTAGTATCTAAAAATCCCAAGGCAAGGTAATGACAATGGCAGTGTCTTTCATGAATAACAAAAATGGATAATCCAATGATATTTTAAAAGATGAAATATAAGCCAAAAGTCAATTCCTGCCCTAAATTCAGAAATATAGCACATTTACAAAGGTATTGTTACTATAAAAGGTGTGATAACTGCCTTACAAAAGGACATAGAAAGCTGACACCATACTGAAGTTGGGAGAGGTTATCCATGCAAGTGGACTTTGTTTTTCTAAAATTATAAAAGTAATTTGTGATTATAGAAAATTCAGAAAATACAGGAAAAAAATTACCCATAGTTACATCAGCAAGGAATAACCATTATTATTATTTTGGTATATTTCTTCTAACATTATTTTGGCACATTCCTCCCAATACTGTGTGTTTGCACACACACATATTTTAACAAAACTGGAAGCATAACACAACTTTGTATCCACTTTTTTCACTTGTTTTATCATATGCATTTCCCCTATTATAAATTCTTCTAGAACATGACCGTCTATCTTATGGATATGCTGTTTCTTATTGACTGCTTGTTTTGGGTGGATTATAACATTTTAATGAACGTTCTGTAGAAAAGTCTTAGTCCAACTGTTAGGTGGGTCAAAGAGTAGGAACATTCTTAAGGCTCTTGAAAAGACTGCCAAGTTTCCCTCTAGAAAGGGCATACCACTTTCTGAACTCTGACCAATGATGTATGACAGTACTCCACCTCTCTATGCAATTCCCAACCTTACAACAGAATCATACGTTTATAGAGCTTAGTAAAAAAATAAGAAAAAGGCATAGTTTTTTACCATACACTTTTTTACCATACCTACCTAAGTTTAAAATATAAAACAGTTTAAGGCAGTTAATATTAGTATGTGTCTACGTATTACCAATATATAAGAATATATGGTGCTAAAAGTTATGGAGTAGGAATAAAACAGAAGTACTGGGCTTAAAAACATCTTAGAGATCATTTAGCTAAATACCTAACTTTACAAGTGAAAAAACTGAGCCTACCCTGCTCCCCCAAATTGTACACAGCAAGCAAGGCATAGGACCTGAGTTTCCCAATTCTCAGACCTTAGCACTATCCAGAAAGTGGGTCAGGAATTCAGTATCCTCATTCATCAAATGGAGAACCTTAAGCATGAGCTCTCTAAATCCCTTCTAAAATTCTATAATTTTTACAAAGTAGGTTGTAACAGGTTCTCCAGTGAAGGGTAAAGAGCACTGAACCTGCATCTGAATACCTACCTTTAAGCACTAGTTTTACCCTTCATGGAATGAGGATTTTTACAGTACCTACCTCATAATGTTCTTGGAAAGACTAAGTAATGTGTGACAATTTTGTAAACTACTGAGCTACATCAGTGTAAGGTGGTTTAATTACATATGTGTACAGATACTGTGAAAACTGTAAATACTCATTTACAGTGTTATGTTAGAGCATGAGTGTATTAACCAAGAAAGGTCCTAAAGGAGAGTTGGACTCCCTTGAACTGTAATTTCAAGGGAGGACAAAGTAAGTATTACATTGCATAGCAGGTACAAAGCATGTTCGTGGAAATGGGCATAGCTGAACAACAGCTATGGCAGAAGCAGGGCCAGGTAACCAATAAATGTAGAGAATGAAAATAACCTGGTGTTATGGAAGGACTTGCCAGAGAGGTTTAGTGCATCAGCTGGTGCAAAAAAGATGGTATTTTTAGGGAAAGATAGGAGAGCATGAAGAAACATATGTGCTTATTGTGCAAGACAGAAGTATAACCAATTAATCAATAGCTCCATCAAGTTCTACCAGAGGAAGTGGCTATGTAAAAGAAATTCTGCATTTAAAATACCTTTTATATAAAGGTCTGTAGAGTCAGAAAACTGAAGCCCTGTTGTATAAGCCCTAGCAGCAGTGACACAGAAGGAAAAAGAAACCTATTATCAAAAAGAAAGAAAAGCTGCTGTAGCCTCTTTTCCTTTGCAGTGTGAATCTCTGGATTATAGTATGTTTCAAATAATTGTCACATAAAGAATTTCCAAGTATATAATCAATTTTTCTGAGTTTTGACAAAATATGAAAAGAACAAAGACCATCCATGAGGGTGGGAACACATACATTCTGCACAGAGTTCAATTTTGAAAGGTTCTGGGCCTGACGAAATTGGGTGCTTTCTTTTTTTGTTGGTTTTTGTTTGTTTGTTTATTGGTTTTTAACGTAGGGAAAAGTATTGTAGTTTACCTCTGTCCCCTGCAAGCAGGTGTATTGGTCAGGGTTACAATTTCCCAGGGCAGAGCAATCAGGTTTTGGTTTTGTTTGTTTGGTTTTTTTTTTTTTCCACGTCGTGACTGGAGGCTACTGTAAAGAAAGAACAAAGAAAGAGAGGGTATTATGCATTTATGTGCAAAGGGTCCTTAGTCTTCACCCTCAATTTTTTCAATCATCCCCCACAAATAAAGCCAGCCTGCTAGGACCTGATGAAAAAGCCAGGAGCATGGGAGAGGCTGGCCATCTCTGTGCTAAGGAGCTTCTCGGTGAGGGCGCCCTCCCACGGGGCCAGGCAGCCTCCCCAGGTTCAGTGCCAGGGGGTGGTCGCGTGCTCTGACTCCGGTTCATGGTCGCCTTTTCTTTTGTAGGCGATCCCGAGGCGCTGGAAGTGAACCCAGGCGTGTTGGGTAGCGGACCAGGTTTTCAGCAGCCCGGACGCGCTGCCCCCGCCGCCCACCCGCACGCCGTTGCTCCCCATCCCCCCGTTCCGGGGCCTGGCTGCTTTCCGCTGTGCTGCCGGGACTGGAGCGCCGACTGAGCTCTCCGCCAGCCCCCCCGACTCACGCAGGTGCCTGCCCGGCCAGGGCAAGTCCCCACCCCCCTTCCCCGTAAGGACCCGGGCGGCAGGTACTTATCTCGGACCTCCGGGGCCGCTGGACGGTACCCACCGGGAGCCGCGCCGCGGCCAGTCCTCCAGCCGCGGGCACCGCGCGCTAAGAGTCGGAACAGCTGCAAAATGGATTCGCGGCGCCGACGGGCCCCGCCCCAAGGCCCTCCTCCGCCGGCACCTCGGTCCGCCTCCGAGGCTAGGCCTCGCCTTTCCCCCGGGGAGGGAGTGGGTGAGGGGAGGCGGAGTCCTTCCGGTATCTCCAACCGCCACCGATGACCGCCGCCGGCCGCGGTGCGCCTGGGAGAGGGGAGGGTTGCTGGCTGCTGGCTTCTCTCCTTTCCAGAGGGGCTGCGCGCGCCCGCGAAGCGCCGTTCCCCGGGCGCCGGGAAGGGGACGTGGATCGCGCAGACCCGCGGGGTCGGCCTGGACCGAGCGCGGGCGACGGGAGGCGGCGTTGTCCCCGGTGGAGCCGCCTGGGAAGAAAGCCGGCGCGCAACAAGATGGTTGGGTTTGGATTGTTGTACTTTTTTTTTTGTTCGTTGCATTTTTAGGAACAAAAAAAAAAGCCCAACCCTTCACACCGCTTCATCTGCATCTCTCAGGACCAGAGGCCCGGCCACAGCGGCTTGGGGGGACGGAGACGACTGTCCGCCCCGCACCCCACAACCCGGGGTGGGTGGGGCGGGCGCCCGCGCTGCTCCAGACGCAGCACAATCAAAATAGTTAACTACTGCACCCACCCACACCTTGCATCTATGTATTTCTTTGCAGGCTTTAGGCCGAACACTAGCCACCCAATTCAAGGTTTCTTTTTAGGAAAAACACCACTGCCCTTTTCTTTGGAGAGAAGGAAAAACTCAAGTATGGCTCTAAATTATCAGCCGCTAGTCTGACTCACTCTTCTGATGTCCGGCACCCTGTATAGGGACCTTCTCTAATTAGCAAACGCATTAAGCACTTACCAAGGAGCGGTTGCAAGAAGATTGCAATGATGAAAGAATGGCTTCTCCAAAACTTGCCATCTTGGGGGATGTGAAGCATGGACAAAAATCACAGAATATGCCCTGGGGTTGAGTTCGCCCCCCACCCCCGCCCCACTTGGGGAAGTCTGGGATTTGGAAGTAGAATTGGGGGGAAAGGTATTCAAGGTCTATTTACAGTACTTGGACCCGGTGACTACTAATACTAGCTCAAACCCCATAAAAAGCTCCTCCCCACTCCCTTCTGAGATGTCCAGTTCCTCACCATGCCCAGGGTCCCTTAAATCCAGTTTTGTGTGTGTCTCCCTTAAACCCAATTTTGCCTTTGAAGAACAGTTCCTATATTTATGTCATTTTGTCTTCATAAGAACACTGTGGAATGGAAATTATGATCTTCATCCTATAGATGAGGAAACGGATGAAGTGATTTCTCCAAGGCAAAAAACAAGAGGCAGCGCTGAGACTCTAAAGTCAGGTTCCAGGTACACGGTCTTTCTACAGCACGGTAACTGTCAGTGCCAACGAAAACTGCAGCCCAGTCTCCTCAATAAGTGTTATTAAAAGAAAATCAAACTCCTGATTTGTAGAAACATTTTGAATACCCTAATATTAAAATGATACAAGAGTGAAAGGTTATTAACTCATAAATCAGAAATTGTCCTATGTGTACTTGGTTGTTGGTAGATACTAATTAATTAACTTATAACCAACTAAATGTAAAACGTTGGTTAAATCTGCATAGAAATCCCTAGATTGTTAACAAAAAAATAAACTACTAAGAGACCATCGTATATTAAACTCTCTTACGTGTAGAAAAATAGGGAAGGAAGAATAACCTATTTTCCCTCCCATGGTCCTAATAAAACAGCCAATCAGGGAATCACCACATATAGTGTGACTAGAAAAAGAGATTAAAACCTGCATGCACGGGGCTTCCCTGGTGGTGCAGTGGTTAAGAATCCGCCTGCCAGTGCAGGAGACACGGGTTCAAGCCCTGGTCCAGGAAGATCCCACAAGCCGCAGAGCAGCTAAGCCCGTGCACCACAACTACTGAGCCCGTGTGCCACGACTACTGAAGCCTGCACGCCTAGAGCCCGAGCTCCGCAACAAGAGAAGCCGCGGCAATGAGAATCCAGCACACTGCAACGAAGTGTAGCCCCTGCTTGCCGCAACCAGAGAAAAGCCTGCACGCAGCAACAAAGACCCAACGCAACCAAAAATAAAATAAATTAAAAAAATTTTAAAAACCTACATACATGGATTAAAACCCACCCACACAGCTACCTCCTTCCTGGAAGAGCACACTATAACTAGATCCCATACCGAGGGACTGTCAAAATTCTTATCACACTGGAATTTCCTTTTATTGACTGTTCTTCAAATAAGCAGACTAAGCTTAAGACTGGAATTCATATGTCACCACAGCAATAAGATGTAGTCTTATGTAAGTTTGTCTTTTGTGAAAAACATATTTTTACAGGTAGAATTTCTAATGTTATATATTTGAAATATATATATACACACATATACTTATTTTTGTGATTTATTTCATGGTGTTGTTTTTGTCCTCAGCCTTGACAAAGGTGAAATCCTCCAGCTTTCCTTCCATCTACCAAGACGTGATCAGATGTTCCATAACAAAAGGGACAGTGCCAAATTTGGTGTACACTGAAATGTAAATTATCAGAATGGGGAACGTCTAATAATTAAGACTGGAGCAGTTATGTGCAGGAGAGGGGTGCTGGTGAGCCTCCTTAGATATACTGGAACATTTCATTACTATTCTGTCCTTCCCTTCCCAATAGCTGCCAGTCATGAATGCAAGCCCCGACATTCCCCAATGAGAATTCCTGGCAATACAAGGCACTGACATTGCAAGGTGCAGCAAAAAGAGCAGACACTTTGGAATCAATTCTGCATCCAAAGTCTAGCTCTGCCATATACAAGTTGTTCAAGTTACTAAGCATCTCTAAGCCTCAGTTTTCTCTTCTGTAAAATGGGGATAATGTTTCACTTGATTGTGAAAATCAGATAACATACAAAGCAACCAACATGGTATCTGACATATAGGAGGTACTTAATAAATGGTTGCTACTGCTATATGGGAGAAGAAAACCATGCTGGTTTTGAATAACGGTTGTTTTGGATTTGTAATGTGAGGCTCAAGCACAATAGTCTTAAGCAGAGCTAAACTGCCTACGTAGTAGAGGAAGCTAGCACCATCATTTCTGCTTTTTTTACACCCAGCCCAGGGTGGCCTTTTATTTTATTTTATATATTTATTTATGTATTATTTATTTATTTTTGGCTGCGTTGTGTCTTCATTGCTGCGTGCATGCTTTCTCTAGTTGCTGAGAGTGGGGGCTACTCTTTGTTACATCGCGGTGGCTTCTCTTGTTGAGGAGCATGGGCTCCAGGCACACGGGCTTCAGTAGTTGTGGCGCACAGGCTCAGTAGTCGTGGCGCACGGGCTTAGTTCCTCCGCATCCTGGACCAGGGCTTGAACCCGTGTCCCCTGCATTGGCAGGCAGATTCTTAACCACTGCACCACCAGGGAAGTCCCCAGGGTGGCCTTTTAAAAGCATTTATCTTTCCACTGCTGTACCTCCTTCCTTGTGCTTAGGGAAAGGAGAGGAAAAGGAAAAAACATCTCACTTAATGAAAGGAAGACTCTGCAGTGCTTTTTAAAGCTTTACAATTTCAGTGAAATTGTTGGAACATCCAAAACATTCCATTAAAAGGAAAAGAATCTACCTGTAAAAATACATTTATCACAAAAGACAGAAACTTACCTAAGACTTGATGAAATTAAAGGAATTAGTCCTTGGTTTGAAGAAAATTACAGGTTGCATATATTTCAGTTGCACAGTGAAGATCGTGCATTAGATGGAGCAAACAGCAATATCAGTTAGCTTTGGGAGAGAATGAGAGATGCTTAAGCAACAGTAAACTTGGCCTTTAGTTGTGCCGTTTGTTTAGATGGAAAAATAAGTTATAAGAATAAAATGTCAGAGGTAATTAAGATGATATTAACATATGCTTATAATTATGTACTCAGGATTGTGCTAGGCACCAATGACACTAACTGAGGAATTTCCCATTTGGTTGAAGAGAAAAGTCTTAACAGCATGAACTAGTTCAGTAATAGTGGCTGTTTAAGAGTCAATGTGAGGGGTGTGGTGAAGAAAAGATCAGAGGAAGGCATGGAAGCATCACGAAGATTTCACAGGGGAGGTGGGAGTCAAACAGAATTAAAGATCATAGGATTTGAAGGTAAGAGGAAGAGCATTGGAGGTGAGGAACACAAGTTCAGGGTGGGAATTAGCTTCACTGATACTGATACTGAGTCAGGGAAGAGCATGGCCTAGTTTGGAAAAAAAGTTTGAGGCCAAATTGTGGAATGTTTTGATGTCAGAATAAAGAGTTGAACTTCATTCTGTAGGAAATGGGAAGCCACTGAATAATTACGTATATGGCACTAACAAGATGAAAACAGAATTTTGGGAAGACTAATCTGATAACAGGGTCCAAGATTTAAGGGGGAAGAAATTTCCTTTATTTTAATAGTTTTGAGGTTATTGAAAATTATAGATTTTTTTAATGCAGTAATGTATATAAAAGTACAACATATGTGCCTAGGTTAAATTCCATTGAACCATTTAATTTCAAGTGTATTGTTTACTAAAATTTTCAATTTGTAAATAAAATGTAATGAATGTAGAAAGAATTAACAATGACAAATACTCCTAAAGTCCTATGAGAGGAAATTATGTGTATATATATATATATATATATATATATCAATCCTATATAAATTATCTTAATATAATGATCTTAACTATATTGTATGACTAAAGTTAGTATGTTGCTTAAATATTAACTACATTTTAGAGTACGCCTCACTAGAGCTTTAAAAATCATTACATATACTCTGAAATGTAGTGCTCTGTTTTGATATTTTTAACAATGATTACACTCAATTATGTTAATAATTTTTTCTCTAAACTTAATTTCCATACATGTAGAATTTTATTCTTGATGAAAGTCACTTTATGAGGGCCTTAAGAAATGACTCATTCAGGTAAAGACTACTGTTGTATAAATATTTGCAGTTGTTTAAGAGAACTTGATTTGTAGAAACTGTTTATTTTGGAATCTTTGTGTAGCATTCACTAATCATTATGTGCTCTAGTTTTATCTTGAAAAATGTCAGTTATAATAATAAATTTTATAATTTCAATTTAGAAAACTACTCTCACCCTGCTCTATGAGACATTTTTAGAACATTTCTTCTACAAATAAAGGTACAACAGTTTTCTATTATAGTTTTCAATAGCTAGTAGATTCCTGTACTTTCTTTATCTTAAGTAAAGGCAGTAGTATATCTCATAGAACTTTGGTTCTGAAGCTCTAAATTTATCAGATACCTACCTATACAGCATTGCACAAGAAATCCATGCTTCTGTTTTTTAACAAGTCCAGTTGAGTCTCTCTGATATCAAAGCATGTGGTAATAAATGCCTTGTCAAAAATATATTTATCTTATAATGGTCTTGTTGTTTATAACACTGTGCTAGTTGTTGCTAGAATGTGGCCGGATCTCTGGGAACTTGCGCTGGATCTAAAGCAGCCCACACCCCTCCCAGTCAGGCAAAAGACACAGACAATCCAGAAGATGTGTGAGACTCGTTATACAATATGAACACAGGTTAGGCATTTTGTGAAGGTCATTGACCTCTGTGCTGTGAAATTCAATGGACATTTTTTCAGTTCTCATTTGCTTTGATCTCTTAGCAGCTCTCACTGCCTCCTCCGTAAAAGGCCCTCTTTCCCTGGCGTTTAGTAACATCATGCTCACACCGGGCTTTTCTTTTTCCAACTCTTTCAGGGACTCTTGCTGGGTTGTACCCAGCATTTAAGTTCTGTAATTCTTTGAACACTCAGGTTCAAGACACTGTCAGGACTTCAGCTAACATTTAATGACTCTCACAATCCCTGTAAAGCAGGGATCACAAACTGTTAGCCCGTAGTTACACCATTTTTAAATTTAAATACACTTTAGCGAGGTATGCCCCTTCTTCCTCTCCCACAGTCCTCCCTCTCTGCAGGCATTTGTGTTAGCCGCTGTGTTGTTGCTCGAGGCCCCTGCTCCTTCCAGATTCAGGATTCCTGCTCCCGAAGTCCCTTCTCTCCTGAAGGAACCCCCTCACTGGCCACCAGATTCCTCTTCGTCATCCTCATCCCCCAAGCACAGCACAACTGACACATCCCAAGTATGTCAAGCTTTCCAAGAAGTTCCAGGCCAAGGTCAGATCCCTCATGATCATCTCATACCATCCTATGCTCTTCTTCCATTGCACACGCTAAAGTTTGTTATTATATATTTATTTGTGTAATAATTTAATAATGTTTCTCTCCCCACTTGACTGTAAAGTCCGTAAAGTCAGATATTGTGTGCGTTTGTATGAGTGTGTTTATCCGTGTTTTCTCATCATTGCAGCCCCAGCACCTAACCCAGTGATAATAATTGTTTTTTCATGAATGTTTTAGGGAAGTAAGAATTCTCTTTTTCAGAGATTAGTGGTATATTTCAAACTTCTAAAAATTACCTGTTAACACCAGATGAAATGGTAATGTATTCTGAATTTTATTCACTTAAAATAGGCACTCTAATATATTTTATTTTATCAAAACAATATTTTCCCTCTTTATCTGCAAAACAAAGTTTTCCAATACTCCTCCTATAGCTTACACAGATGTGTCAGTAGTCTTTTACAGTAGAGCTTGTCTCTTAAAAATGAGGATAACTTGGGAGTTCCCTGGTGGTCTATTGGTTAGAATTCAGTGCTTTCACTGCCGTGGCCTGGGTTCAATCCCCGGTCAGGGAACTGAGATCCTGCAAGCCGTGCAGCACAGCCAAAAAAAAAAAAAGAAAGAAAAATTTTTTTAAAAAAGGATAATTTTTTGAATAGTCCATCAGAGAATTTTGCTCCAGACGCGCAGGCTCAGCGGCCATGGCTCACGGGCCCACCCGCTCCGCGGCATGTGGGATCTTCCCGGACCGGGGTGGGCACGAACCTGTGTCCCCTACATCGGCAGGCGGACTCCCAACCACTGCGCCACCAGGGAAGCCCTTTTTTTGTTGTTTGTTTGTTTGTTTGTTTGCGGTACGCGGGCCTCTCACTGTTGTGGCCTCTCCCATTGCAGAGCACAGGCTCTGGACGCACAGTCTGAGTGGCCATGGCTCATGGGCCCAGCCGCTCCGTGGCATATGGGATCTTCCCGCACCGGGGCACGAACCCGTGTCCCCTGCATCGGCAGGAGGACTCTCAACCACTGCGCCACCAGGAAAGCCCGGGAACTTTCTTTTTAAGCATAAAAATTAAGCAATATGCCATAAAAAAAAAAGACTTAATGATATGACTAAATAAAAATGTAAAAAAAACTTTTATGTTAAAAATACAATATAGTGATAGTAGTATATAACTATTAAAAGAAGTTATAAAGCAGTACGTATTAACAATGAGATATGTATAAGATATAATAAGTGAAAAATCAAGTTAAAAACAGTATATATACTATGATTCCAATTTTGAAAGGAAATGTAATTCATAATATATTGATAGGAAAAAACATTTGGAGGAATATACACCAAGTTATCAATGTGAGAAGATGGAAATGGGAAATGTTCAGTATCTATGTTTTATATTATTATAATTTTTTTGTATTTTTACATCGAGTGTCTATTACTTTTATACTGTATAAAAAAGAAAAAAGATAAATTTGTAAAAAACACAAACTCAGTTAGAACAAATACATGCAATGTATATGACTATGTTCTCTTCCAAATGAATAACAAATCAAACAAAAGGTAGAAAAACAAGCCAGGAACATGAAAAACAGGACACAAAAAGAAGAAATACAAATGACTGATAAGCATGCGAAAAAAATTTCACTCTCATTGATAAAGAAATACCAAGCAAAACACTTATACAGCCTTTTTTTAATGACAAGTAGGCCAGCATTGAGTGGTACAGGCCATCCTGTTTGCTGCTGGAAACCAACATAGATGGATACAACATTTTGGAGGACAGTTAGGTAATCTGTATCAAAAACACTCAAAATATATATATTTAATTCAACTTCTAGAAATGTATCCTAAGAAAAGAATCAAAAACATAATTTGTATAACAAGGATATTGTTATGGAACTTTCAAGGGAAAATTAGAAATATCCTAATTATCCATCAAAAGGACATGAGTTATATGAATCCTGGTACATTCAAACAAAATAATAATATGTAGCCATTTAAAAATCATGTTTTAGAAGGCTATTTAACAACTTGAAAAATTCTTTTATTATGTGAAGAAAAGCAAATTTCAAAACTATATGTAGCATGGTACTGATTATTTGTGTGTATGTGTGTGCATGCATATGCACATATTAAAAAGCCATCACAGGATTAACAGTTGTTATCCATAAATAGTAAAAAGTGAGAATGATTTTTATTTTGTCCTGATTCTTTAATGAATTTTTGAACATTTCTATAATGGTTATATAATGTATTACTTTTATAGTAATAAAAAAGAAGTTCTTTTAAAGTTGCTGGCCCATGCTTTGGAAAAAAGTTTGACCGTTCCTGTAAAGATTAAACATAGAGTTACTGTATGATCCAGCAAATCTACACCTTGATGTATACCCAAGAGAACTGAAAGTATATGTTCACGCAATAACTTTAACCTGAATGTTCATAACAGCATTATTCAGGATAGAAAAAAAAAAAAAAAGGAAGCAACTCAAATGTCCATCAATGGATGAGCAGAATGTGGTATATACATACAATGGAATATTATTCAGCCATAAAAAAGGAACAAAATACTGATTCATGCTACAACATGGATGAACCTTGAATACATCATGCTAAGTGAAAGGAAACTGACAAAAAGGCCACATATTGTGTGACTCCATTCAGATGAATTGTCCAGAAGAAGCAAAACCATATAAACAGAATGTTAGCCAGTGATTTCCAGGACTGGGGAGAGGGAAGAATGGTAAGTGACTGCTAATGGTTACAAGGTTTCTTTTTGGGGTGATGAAAAATTCTGGAATTAAATAGTGGTAATGGTCACACAACCTTGTGAATGTACTAAAACCCACTGAATTATACACTTTTAAAAGGTGAATTTTATGGTATATGAATTATATCCCAATTCTTAAATATGGAAAAAAGTTTATGGCCCATCAAAGTTTCCTGGAGAAAAAGAATAGCGCTTAAATGTATAGAGTACTTTATATATAAACAACCTACAATATGGTTAGAGCTATGATAGAGGGATGGAACATAAAAAATAAAACATCTAACAGTACCTGGGGGTTAGAGGAAGTTTCCATTAAAACAGAGATTCCTGAACTTTTTTAAAAAATTTATTTATTTATTCATTTATTTAATTTTTGGCTGCATTGGGTCTTTGCTGCTGCACGCGGGCTTTCTCTAGTTGCAGCGAGCGGGGGCTACCCTTCGTTGCAGGGTGCAGGCTTCTCACTGTGGTGGCTTCTCTTGTTGCAGAGCACAGGCTCTAGGCACACGGGCTTCAGTAGTTGTGGCACACGGGCTTCAGTCGTTGTGGCTCGCGGGCTCTAGAGCGCAGGCTCCATAGTTACGGCACACGGGCTCAGCTGCTCCGCGGCATGCGGGATCTTCCCGGACCAGGGCTTGAACCTGTTTCCCCTGCATTGGCAGGCAGACTCCCAACCACTGCACCACCAGGGAAGCCCCGAGATTCTTGAACTTTTTGAGAATAATAAATAAAATAACCTTTATTTATTAATCCATTTAAAATAATAATGATCCATTGCATTACTCATTCCTCTCAATGATGACATCTTATATAACCATAGTACAGTACCCAAACTAGGAAATTAACATTGACAACTAAATAGACTACAGGCTATTCAGGTTTTACCAGTTTTAGCATGCACTCACTCTTTTAAAAATTTTTGTAATTGAAAGGACAATACTGGGACTTCTCTGGCAGTCCCTAGCAGTTAAGACTCCATACTCCCAATGCAGGGGGCATGGGTTCGATCCCTGGTTGGCGGAACTAAGAGCCCACATGCCACGCCATGCAGCCAAGGAAAAAAAAAAAAGAAAGGACAATACAACAATATTAAAAAATTTTAAATAAATGATTAGAGGGAATTCCCTGATGGTCCAGTGGTTGGGACTTCGTGCTTCCATTGCAGGGGGCACAGGTTCAATCCCTGGTCAGGGAACTAAGATCCCGCAAGCTGTGCAGCGTGGCAAATAAATAAATAAATAAACATCTTTAAAAAATTTTTTTAAATAAAATAAATGAGTAGAACTACCTATAATCTCACATTAAAACCAATCGGATTACCTTATATAGAAATACATTAAATTTTTATTACAAAATAGTTTAAATATACAAAAAAGTGGTAACATAAAAAATAGCCAGGTACCCACATTATCTCCATGTATGTTTTTACACTTTTACCACATATGTAAATATCCATGAAAATATGTTGTATTATTTTGCAAGTTTGAAAATCTTATATAAAAGTTGTATCACAATACACAAGGATGCATCTTTTAAATATTGGGTTGGTCAGAAAGTTCATTCAGGTTTTTCCGTAACATCTAATGTTTCTATCATAGTAATACATGCTGTCAACTGCTAGTTGGGGATGACACTTTCCAACCTCTCTTCCTACTTTCCGCAGGAAGGGGTTGTCATGGAGATCAGAGCTGAGACTCTAGAGAGGCCTTGCCTGGACTGGAATCCAGAATCTTCTATTCATCAGCAGTGGAACATTTGACAAATTACTTACTCTGGTCTTCAATTTCCTCATATGTAAAATAGAGGTAATGACAGTCCCTATTTCATAAAGTCATTTGAGTATAAATTAAGGCTATGCAGGGGAAGCACTTGGTACAGTGAAGCACAGCATCTAGACGTGCTCACTAAGTGTTTATCGTCATTATCATCATCTTTATTATTGCAGATAATGAATCTAGACGTTGCTATCTCTTCCTGCAATGAAAGAGTGGTGCACATAACCAGAGCCAGCTCAGAGTAGGGGAGTAACATGTTTTCTGCCTCTCCCAGTGGTGTGCTAATCAACAGTTAACACTCAGCTTTGGGCAAGGGTGGGGGATAGGGAGCCACACTTCACAGTGTTTACCAGTTTCCATGTTGTAAATTCTCCCACCATGGCTGACTGCAAGCTGTCAACTTGAGTTCACTGAATGCTGACTGCAGAGTTGGGAAGAGTTATCAGAATCAGCTCTCAAGTCATGTGAGCCTGCTCCAGCACACTCAAGCGAGAATTTATCTTTTTTGCTGCCTCTTTGTTCACTGCTGAAACCAGGATCTGTTCCCTCTCAGGCAGAGAACCAGGCATACATATCTGATGCGCTCCTGCTGAGGTAAGAGTTTATTTATGCCTGGAAGATAGAGGAAGTCTTCAGATGTGAAGCCCAAAGCAGTGCTCAGGCCCAGCTTACCAGAGTACACATAGCAAATGATACTTTAATTCTCATTTGTTACGTTCCCTTTGTGTCCCTGAGGGATCTTAGGTGTGAGTGTGGGTGTGGCCACAGTCTAGGGTAAGATTCTGTTATCTTTGGTCATGTGGCCATAATGCCTTCTTAAGACCAACAGCACCTTACCTATTTTTAACATGTAGCATTTTGCATTGCACTATTTCTACTTAAGACGTTCAAGTAATCATCTTTCCACAGTCTTTATAGAGATACTTTCTAATGGCCGCATAATTCCATTGATACATCTAAGTATAAGGTATATGTAAAGGAAAAAGAACCAGGAGGCAAAAACTGGGAAAAATGACATAAATGTAAGAAAAAAATAAGAATTTCAAAAACTGAGTATGGTCTTAGCTGTTGATGAGAAAAGTAAATTGAGCCCTGAAAAATAACTGAATAATTGAATCTTACAGTTAGGTCTCTAATGCTTTCAGGAAGAGAAAGTTCATCTCCTTTTGCGGGGCAAAGGTGGGTAGGGGGCATGAAATGCATTACCTCGTGTAGAAGTCAAGTGGAGAAACTAACCTGGAGTGATTCATTAACCTGCTCAGGATCACACAGGGCAGATCACCCAGGCCAGGCTTCATTCCACTATAGTCAGGAGTGAATGAGAATTAAGGAAATGGAGACAGGAGGTATGAACAATTCTTTCCGGAAGCATGATGGGGAAAGAAGAGAAAGAGCAATAACTAAATAAAGTATGAGGACATGGAATCACTGCTTTTATAATAAATATAAGGCTCAGCTCCTCCAAAGTTGACATTGAAAAAGGCCCCAGTGAGTGCAGGGCCAGAAGCAGACAGACAACAGAACCCTACACACTGTCCTGGAGATTTGTCTGTATTTTGGGACACTCATCATCTTTGCTCCATCAGAGCCTCCTCGGATTGATTCTTCCTTTCATATTTGAGGCCCATATGTGAGATGACAAAAGACATTTCTTAATATCCCGTGGCACAATCAAGTCAAAGCCAGAAAGTTTAACCCAGGGGTCCCCAACCCCGGGTCCACAGACCAGTACCAGTCTGTGGCCTGTTAGGAACCAGGCTGCACAGCAGGGGGTGAGCAGCGGGCCAGCGAGCGAGGCTTCCTCTGCCTCTCCCCATCGCTCCCCACCGCTCCCCACAGCTCCCCATTACCGCCTGAGCCACCCTCCCCCCACCCAGTCTGTGGAAAAATTGTCTTCCATGAAACTGGTCCCTGCTGCCAAAAAAGTTGGGGACCACTGGTAAACAGCTTTTCTCAAGGCAAGGGCAATGTTTCCTAACCTTGCCGGTCACAGAGACTGCCCCAGACACTCATTTAAATATACGGAATGTCAGGAGATTTGGCTTCAGTTCTCTGGTGGGGGCCTGGGAATGGGTATTTTAAAGTAATGTCAGTTATCCTTAAATTCTTGCAGGTTTGGGTATCACTGTGCTGGCAAGTAACAAAGAGAAATAAACACAGTAGCATAAATCCCCGTAGTTTGGCTCAGAAGAAACGGCCTACTCATAACCACGCTGGGGTCCCCAGCCTACCCCTGTGATTTGATGCCATCTTGGCACGTGCTGGCTTAATCTCCAGCCCAATCTGGGCACAATGGAGAAAGGTCCGTCGCCAAATTATAAGGTGGCAGGAGAGAAGGGAAAGAGGGCTTCTTCTGTTCTTAATATGTTTCAAACTGACTTCTAGTTCCTAACCAGCATGCCAATACAGACAAAACCCGTCTTTGCCCACCTCATCCCCTTCTTCTCTGTCCCTCCGGCAGGCACCTCCTTCCTACAGGCTTCTCAGTCTTCGGGAGGGTGACCCTAACATCTTGGTTTGCCTGGAGGAGAATCTTGACTTAAGCCCAGAGTTCTCTCTGGTTTGGTGTCCCCTTTCATTCTCAAAAGAGTCCCAGTGTGGAGGTTAAATTATATCGTCATGCTGTCTATGAACAGAGTGAGAACAAAAACACAAGTGCACAAAAGCAAGAAGTAGTCTGCCAGCAATTTACACAATGACTTCCAATTATCAAGCAAATCACTCCATGACACTGCATACATCATTTCAATTAATTCTCACAGCACCCCATGAGGGAGCTCTGGGCACATGGATTCTTGCAAGTAAGGAAAGTAACCGGGTTAAATGACTTGACCAAGGTCATCCAACTATGAGGAACAGAACTGGATTCAAACATCCATCTGAGTGACTGCAACTTCTGCTCTAAAGGGGGCCTGCCTGACTCCTCAGGCCGTGTGGCCACCCCACCCACCAATTTCTGACTGCGTTAAGAAACAGAACTTTACCAAGAACGTTGGGCAGTTTCAACACTAAAGGAACTCTCTCAATTTTCATATTTTTCATCTTACATTTGAAAGTACAGTCTATTTCTGCAGCTGTGTATATAATTCAGCTCTTGTTTCTGTAACCTAATTTGAAAGAACACTTCCAAAAGAAGCAACGAAGTCTACAAAAGCACAGTTTGACTCAAGTAGATCCAACCAATTTACAAGTGGAAAATAACACTGAGGAATAAGTTTTGCATCACAAGTGTGGCTGCTTCAAGTCATCCTTCATGAAACTAAAGATGTAAGTGTAACCCAGAAAAGGGATGGTTCAAAATCTTTGCTTTACATCTGCATAGCTTTTTTTTTTCAATTTTATTTATTTATTTTGGCTGCGCTGGGTCCCCGCCGCTGCACACGGGCCCTCCCCAGTCGCGGCGAGCAGGGGCCACCCCTCACCGCAGTGCGCGAGCCTCTTCCCAGCAGTTGTGGCTCGTGGGCTCCAGAGTGCGGGCCTCAGTAGTTGTGGCGCATGGGCTCAGTTGCTCCGCGACACGCGGGATCCTCCCAGACCAGGACCCGAACCCGTGTCCCTGGCATCGGCAGGCGGACCCCCAACCACCACACCACCAGGGAAGCCCTACATCTGCATAGCTTTATCTTCTAAACCAGCTGCTCTCCCAGGAAAGATGAACTTAAAGTCTCACCCTTTGCTTTCACCACCAGATTGACTGCAGTTCTCTTTCTTTTAAAAAATGGATAATTTTTTAATTTTAATTCCAAAAGCACTGCCTCAATGCATTTTCTTTGGAAAAAGAAATCATAAATAAGTCTTAAGTGGCCTTCGATCAATACTCCAATCTCAGACCTGTACATTGTTACTGGTTTGTTTTTGTCCTTCTGTTTTTCTATCCAGGAAATTATTTTTCACCTTCTGCCTTTTCCAATAAAGCTTCCAGTAGAGGAGTATTTTCCTTCTTCCCCTCAAACTCCATCTATAGGGAAGCTCCTAAAATCTCAGAGATTGAAAGCTCCAAGAGGGCTACAGCAGCTTCTCTCTCCTTCTAGTTCTTCTTTCTCTCTGTTGAGTGTTTAAGAGCAAAAGCTCTAGAGCCAGAGTGCTGGGTGGGAATCTTGCCTGCATCACCTATTAGCTGAGTGACCTTGGGAAGTTCATGTATTCACTATTCATTTAAATTTATTTATTTACTGAGTGCCTTTTACATATCAGGGATACAGTGGTATACAAGACAATGTTCCTACCCTTGTGGAACTTACATTCTAGTGGGAGACACAGAATGTAACCATATGAATGAATATAGCATAACTTCAGGTGGCAAGAAATGCCACAAGGAAAAATGAAACAGGGTCAGGGGACAGAGGCTGCCTTTTACCTAGATGAGCAGAGAAAATCTCCCTGAGGATGTGATGACAGAGCAGAAAGCTGAGCATAGTTAGGGAGCAAATCATGCAAAGATGTGAAGGGAAGAGCAAGTGCAAAGGCCCTGAGGCAGAAACAAATGTGAAGTGTTGGAAGAACCGAAGAAGGCTAGTGAGCTGACACAGAGTGTAGGAGAGAGACTGGTGGCACGTGAAGCCTCCCTCTTTTCACCATCACCTCCCGTCTTCCAATCCCAACTCCAAAAATTCCCCAACTCCATTTGATCCTGTAGTCTACTGTTTCCCTACATTTTGCTTGCTCCCGTCCTCCCTCATGTCCTCACGTCCCTCTTTAACCAGCTTAGATATGAGATCCATTATTATAATCACTCCCCTAAGTAAACATTCAACTCCTTTTAGCTTCATACCATTTTCTCTTTCCTCAAACTTCCAACACTTCCTCCCCAACCCTTACTCTTCACTGATGAGCTTCCTATTTCACTGAGAAAATAGAAGCAAACAATAATGGAGGCCCACAAGCTCCCACCCCGATACCTGCCCACCCACCCGTGCTTGTGTCCATATCCCCACCTCCCCTCCTATCACGGGGGCTGAAGGCCTTCCAAAGGTACACAAACTCACCCCCTCTCCTGCTCTAGCAAGTTTCTTTCCTCCTCTTCCATCAGTCCCATCATCATAAGAAATCACTGTAATTTCTTCCACTTCAATAAAGGCTTCTCTTGACCCAACTTGCACCTCTAGCCACCACCCATTTTCTGACATTCTTTACAGCACAACCACTTTCACTCACTGTCTTCACTTCCTCTCCCCCCATTTCCTCTGAACCCTCTGCAGCCCAGCTTGAGCCACCATTCTACTGAAACTGCCTCCGTTGCTAAATCTTTCACCGTAGTAAATCCAACGGTTAATTCTCGCTTCTCACTTACAGGCTCATCACCAACATTTGAACCCTTTTCCCCCACTGCCACCATCCTGGCCCATGCCACCCTTATCGCTCCCACCTCTGACTCTGAACAAGTCTCCCTGCAGCCACTGCTGCCCTGCTACCCAGTCACATCACTGCACTGCTCATATTCCTCCCGGGGCTGCCCAGCCACCCACTCAAAGTCCCATGCCTACAGTGGAGCAGGAGAGGGACCTACAAGTTCCTACATGGTCTGCGCTTTCCCCGACCACGCCCAGGACCTCTCTGCCCTCCGCTCACCCACTGCATTACTCTCTCTGCTCTCGCCACATCGGCCCCCTTGCCGTTACTCAAACATGCCAAGCACACCTCTTCCTTGGGGCCTTTGCACTTGCCATCCCCACTGCCTGGAATGTTCCCCCAGAATCCATTTGACTCACTCCTTCCTCTTCTTCCAGTGTCTGCTCCCTTGTCATCTTCTCAGGAGGCCTTCCTGGTCATCTGCTCAGCCACCCAGTGGCCCCTCACTGCCACTCACACTTCCTATTCTCCTTTCCCACTTCACTTTTGTCCATAGCACTCACCACCATCTGATAGCCTACATATTTCTTTTCTTCTTAATTGAAGTATAGTTGAGTTACAATATTGTGCTAGCCTCAGGTGTAAAGCCTCGTGATTTAGTATTTTTGTAGATTATGCTCCATTATAGCTTATTACAAGATAATGGGTATCATCCTACATACTTCTTTGATTATTGTCTCCTCCCACTAGAATGTAAGCTCTGGACAGGAACAGTATGCCCAGCATCTAGAACAGTGCCTGGGACATAGTAGGCTGTCAATAATTTTTTGTTAAATGAATGAAGACTGCACACAGCAACCAGGAACCAGCTCATGTAAGGCCTTGTAAGTCCCCCACTTTATTTTATATGTGAAGGACAGTCGTTGGAGAGTACGTGGTCTGACTTACAGTTTAAAAATACCACTCTGGCTGTAGTGTGCATGGAAGATTGTACCGGGGGTAAGAGTGGCCTCGGGGGCAGTCAGAGGTTAATGCAACATCTAATCAAGAAAGATAATGAGGGCTTCAGCTAGGGTGAAGAAAGGTCAGATTTTTAGATATATTTTGGTGTTACAGCTGACAGAATTTGTTAATAATGAGGCGTCTGAGAAAAAAAAGAGGAACTGAGAATAACATCTAGGGCTTCCCTGGTGGCACAGTGCTTAGGAATCTGCCTACCAATGCAGGGAACACAGGTTCAAGCCCTGGTCCGGGAAGATCCCA
This sequence comes from Aethalodelphis obliquidens, assembly GCF_003676395.1. NCBI lineage: Eukaryota > Metazoa > Chordata > Mammalia > Artiodactyla > Delphinidae > Aethalodelphis > Aethalodelphis obliquidens. Next base: position 16,872,150 of record NW_020837960.1, on the reverse strand, counting down.
CATGCCGTGGAGAAGCTAAGCCCGTGCACCACAACTACTGAGCCTGCGCTCTAGAGCCCGCGAGCCACAACTACTGAGCCTGCATCCTAGAGCCTGGGAGCCACAGCTACTGAAACCCATGTGCCTAGAGACCGTGCTCCAAAAGAGAAGCCACTGTGATGAGAAGCCTGCGCACCATGACGAAGAGTGGCCCCCGCTTGCTAGAGGAAGCCCATGAGCAGCAATGAAAACCCAATGCAGTCAAAAATAAATTTTAAAAAATAATAAACGGGGCTCCCCTGGTGGCACAGTGGTTGAGAGTCCGCTTGCCAATGCAGGGGACACGGGTTCGTGCCCCGGTCCGGGAAGATCCCACGTGCCACGGAGTGGCTGGGCCCGTGAGCCATGGCCGCTGAGCCTGCGCGTCCGGAGCCTGTGCTCCGCAACGGGAGGGGCCACAACAGTGAGAGGCCCGCGTACCGCAAAAAAATAATAATAAACCAAAAAAAAAGAATAACATCTAGGTTTTTGGCCTCAATACTTAATCTTTCTGAGCCTGTTTCCTCTTCTGTAAAATGAGGATAATTAGAACACCTCTCTCGGGATTGTTGTGAGAAAGAGGGTAGAGGACAACCGTTGCTCACACAGTGTCAGGCACATGCTAAACACTCAATAAATGTTAGCTCTTCTTATTGCCCTAAAGATAACTATTTCCTAGGATTACAAAAATATCCACACCACAGAGACTGAGGGAAAAAATTGTTTTGTAGAGTGTACCCTCCCCTCCTAAGGGACAGACATTTACTTTATTTAACAGAATATTTAACATTAGTCTTGGAACAGTTTACTTGCACACAGATACCTAAAAGAATTCCTCACATTTCAAAAGGATCATAAGGCTCCTTTAAGTAGTGCTTGTCCATTTAATAGTTAGCAGAAGGAGTAAATAAAAGCTGAAAGTACAAACCTCTGCTGATTAAAAATCAATCAAAATGTAAGAAAAAGTATATCTGAAATAATAGTGATTTTTTAAAAAACAGGTATTTGCTGCATTTTAATACACCAGAAACTAAAATACCATGCTGTCTGGTTCAATACAGGACACCTGGCAACCCTCTTTGTCAGTGTAACTTAGCTTTCTGCAAAACCAACACCCAGCTCTTTTTGGCTGCATTGGCCTGTCCTCATTTCCCCCTGGAAAACTCTTTTAAACTTAGTACAGATAACATTTTGCCTCTGTTACAATTAGCAGCTTCTCTCAATGGGTCACCTGGCTTGGCGAGTGCTTGTATAGGTAACCCGGTATCTTCTTTCAAAGCCTCCCAATGGTGGCCTCCAGGTAGCATGTGAAGAGCTGCCTGTGGGGAATTTAGGGCCTGCTTCGGGCCCTTCAGGAACTTTCCTGATAGCATCTTCTTCTGCCTCACCAGATCTCCCTGATTATTGGTGATCTGAGCCCCCACCCAGCTGTAGACCAGCCATTCTTCTTCCCAGACAGCTTCTCTGCCCTGCCCCCTCACAGCAAGGACCTCTTTTATGGACTCTTTTCTCTTCCTGGAGACCTCCCGCCACTCCTCTCCTCAGGTGAGACCCTAGGGCATTTCTTCTGCTGTGCTTCTCCCCAGGTAGGGCCTCTAATTCCGATCCAAGAGCTGCCTCTTCTGCCCTCTTAGAGCTGCTTTGACCTATCCAGTGACAGCCCCTTAGAGCTGGGCCCGACTGCGCTGACCTGGTCCTCAGCTGGATCCTAGTGGCCTATCGCAGGGCAGGGACCCACCTTTTCCACGGCCGACCCTGGAGTCGAGATGTCCCATGTGGCCTGGACAGACTATCCTTGCTCATCTTTCTTGCCAGCCACTCCCTGCAACCCCAACAGACAAGCAGAATACAGCAATGGCTGGCTCAGATGGAGACACTCAGGAAAAGGGGAGGAAGCTGATTAAGAGCCAGCTTCAAAAATAAAGTCATGATTTCTCTGAAACAGTAGACTGCAAGGGGCAGGTACATTTAAAATGCTCCAAGCACACAATTCTTTGAAGATTTGGGCATTTGAATTTGGGGTGGTTGTTTTTAAGCTTTCCAAAATGAGAAAAAAAATGTCAGATACTTTTCTGCACCCTGGAAACCAGAGCCTCGCCTGGAATCATAATGTAAAGCTTCAGACTCAATCTGGTGGGCAGGTTCACTAGCTACACATTCTTTCTCACACTTCTATCATTTATGACACAATCGATTTTCCCTAAAAAAGATATATTAAAAGCCAACTTCCAACCTTTTAAAAAGTACCCTTGCAGTGTTATCTACATTCATTATTAAAATGGTATTTTTCAAAATTATATAAATTCTATTTAAAAATTATTATAGTACTTTTTTATGTACCAAGTACCGTTCTAAGAGATTTACAAAGATTAACTTTTTTAATCCTTAAAATAACCTAATGAAACGGATACTGTTATTAACCTCATTTATAGACAAGGAAATTAAGTCACAGAGAGGTTAAGTAACTTGCCCAAGGTCACACAGCTAAGTGACAGAACCAAGAATTCAAACTGAGACAGTCTGGGTGGGTCACAGCCATATGCTGAGGTCACTAGGCTATGCTGCCTCTCTAAAGGGCCTGAAAAAATATAGATAGATAGAGAGATCTTTAATATATATTTATTATATATAAAATACATATTATATACATATATTTTGTGCATAAATGTTACATGTTTTATACATGTACATGTATGTACCTATGTAAATATGAGAGAGAGAGAGAAAGGAGGATTGTAGGTGCAATTTTTCCAAATGGCCACCTTTCCACATGTTTTCAACACATGCCTAAAACCCAGAAAAGTACTGTATAATTTTTCTGTAGCTACATCTTCTTGAGGAGCCTAGATAACTGGTTTCATAAACCTTGGGTTCTCATCTGAGAAATGAGGTGGCTAGATTAGAGGAACAGGTTGGTCAAGTGAGTGTAAGAGCCTCCAACTTCAAAATTATTGAAATTTCCTGGAAGACTGACCAGGTACTTTTCCTCTTTACATCTGACTCTGTGAGATGTCCTGACTCAGTATTCTGTAAGCTAACTCTGGACTATTCCTGTGCCTTTTGGACTAAATATAATGCGGGTTTGTTCTGTACAACAGGTGATATTCTAATGCGTATGTGCAGGTTTAAGTTTAAATTTCTAGGGACTCAGGCCTTTGGGTTCACCAAACAGGTAAGGCTTAAATTAACAAGTGGGGCCGAAGAAACACGTTCTATCTAGTACTGATGCAATTGCGCCCCCTGCCGGCTATGTGCAGGTGAGCTGGCTTCCTAAGGGCGCCACTCCTGCTCCTGGGGCACAGAGCAAACTTTCTCCCTTCCCCTTCTCCTGCAGGGTTCCCACCAAGCCACACTTGCTTAGCACTCCCTGAGCTAGGCACAAGTGCATTTAGGGCTGGGGATCGAAGATAAATCAAAGCGTCGCAACCTTAAAGGATCTCACGGTCTATCTGGGCACGCCCAAAGCAGCGCATAGAATACAACTTGAGCGGTGCGTCTCTGGAACCAGCCTCCTGTCCCATACGTTTGCAACCACAAGTGGCACGGAAGAGCCTGAACCAAACAGCACAGTACAATGCCCTTTTGTTGGGAAAGAACTATGACTCACCCCAGCATTTTCTCTGTGCGCAGAAACTACGGCCTGCACGGGAGCGACAAGTCTAATCGGTGCTCCCCTGAAGCCCCAGGCTACCTGGGAGTAGTCCTGAAAGCCGCGCTTCAGAGTGAGGGGCTGCAAGGAAAGGTCACGATTTAACAGGGAAAGAACAGAGGTTAAGAACGGGGCCAGGAGGAGATGTAAGCATTTGCATATTAAATTAATAAGTAACAAGTGCATTAAAAAATATATAACCAAGACCTCTGATGCTTTTAGTAACAAGATGCTAACTTAACTTCCCAACTAGACTTTGTTGGATTTTTTTTTTTTTTTTTTTTTTTTTTGCGGTATGCGGACCTCTCACTGTTGTGGCCTCTCCCGTTGCAGAGCACAGGCTCCGGACGCGCAGGCTCAGCGGCCATGGCTCACGGGCCCAGGCGCTCCGCGGCATGTGGGATCTTCCCGGACTGGGGCACGAACCCGTATCCCCTGCATCGGCAGGCGGACTCTCAACCACTGCGCCACCAGGGAAGTCCTGGATTTTTTAAAATAGAATTTTATCTGTTTGAGTTTTTCACGCTAGGCCAGGAGGCCTCCTCAATTTCTAAAACACAAAAATTCTTTCTGTTCCTCTTCTCAAACCTAATCAGACTCTGGACACACCCAGCAATTCAGTGTGTCTTTTAGTTAACTCTCTGTCTCCTTTCACTTTAGAGAAAGTTCTGCCGGTAACAAAACCTGCTCTACAAGCCAGGAGGAAAAAGGACTTAAAGGAAGAGGAAGAACACATTTTTCAAAATTCTTGTCAAAATATATGAGGGGGGAAAAATATAAGAAGCGGAGAAATATGCCACTCGACTCAGGAGTCACTCTGGACAAGTGTCTTGGAATCAAGTCCTAAAGGACAGCCATCATGGCAACAAAAGGTGGATGTAATTACAAATAAGGGCCTTGGAAGAATCTCTAAAACGGTTCCTGCAAAGAGTGCAGTTCGGAAAAATCTACGCAAAAGAAGGACAAAAGTGGAAGCTCATGAGAGCAGAGAAAAAGCAAAAGGTGAGAAGGGAGAGAGGAGGAGGTGGGAGGCGGAGAGGAAGGGGCAAGTGTGGGTGGCGGGCTGCACCAGGGTGAGCGCCTCACATTTGTAATACAATGTAAAAAATGTGTGGCTTTGTAAAAAAGCAGGCAAAGAAAGTAGAACTTCAGTGTTGTCACACACACACACACACACACACACACACACACACACACACAGAGTAAATACGTGAAAATGCAGACAGTGCAGAGAGCATAATGTAGAAGTGAAAGCCTCTTCCCCGCCCTCAGTGCATAGCCACTAATAGGGGTGGGAGAGGTGCTGGGGGTGAGGACAGGTGGGAGGCCGTGTGCCCCTGAGACAGTGGTGGCATGCTGACCTGCTGGAGGCCAGCCCTGGACACTGTGGTTTAAACCAAAGGTTTTCAGCTAATGGCTTCACAGGAAGCCCATACACAGGCTTCCCACCCCTAAAAATCCTCACCTAATTCTCAGCATATGTGAGACCTATTGCCAAAAACAAGAGCCACCTCCTTATTTGATTTAATTGGCAAAAAAACAGAAACAAAACCTCTATTTTTATGCATGCCTGAAATGTTAAGAATGTACCTGTAGCAAATTTGAACAGAGCGCATTAAGCTTTGTGAAGTAAACTGAGTGAAAGTGTGTACAACAAATATACAAATGTCACTCTCTGGACCCGGGTCAGCTGGTGTGTGGCAATAAAAGCAGACCGGAAGATCCACCCAGTTTTGTTGTATTTTTACAGTATCTCTCTCCTCTGTCCTAATTCACAGGAGGTGGCAGTGGGAATGAGGATGAGGATGGAGAGGAGAAGGTGTTAGGCTAATGTTGTGTGCCAGGTGATAAATGAAAATGTTGAATTTCCACAGGTATGTTAGAATTTCACACATCCTGTAGAGAGGTTAAAATAGCATTGTCTCATGTAGCTTTAACATAAAATAGTTAATCCTGAAGAATGGGTAACATATAGTACTTTATCTATTATAGAAACAATGATAAATACTATTTATGTAAGAAATGATGAATGATAGATATTTATAGTACACATAGATTCTCCTTCATGCAGTTATAAAAAGAGCTCTAGTTGTTATTTCAGTAATAATCCCTTATATAATAATTCTTTATGAATTATTAAAGTATGAGTTTGGCCTTTAAAATATCTACCACGTTTTAGCAAGGTTAGGACTAGAACAGTTCTCATTGCATTGCCCAGATTGTATCTCTGTATAGTTTGTTAGTTGGTTGATTTATACCCTACTTTGTTGCACAAGAGATTTAAGATTGCCGGGCTTCCCTGGTGGCGCAGTGGTTGAGAGTCCGCCTGCCGATGCAGGGGACATGGGTTCGTACCCCGGTCCGGGAAGATCCCACAGGCCGCGGAGCGCCTGGGCCCGTGAGCCATGGCCGCTGAGCCTGCGTGTCCGGAGCCTGTGCTCTGCAACGGGAGAGGCCACAGCAGTGACAGGCCCGCGTACTGCAAAAAAAAAAAAAAAAAAGATTGCCCAGTGCCTTTCACATCAGAGGTGCTAAGTCGTCTTCAACTGTATGCTATGAGGCTGTATATAAGTATATATAAAAATTGTGTGCCAGTTAGAGCAGTCCTAATGTTAGATGAATATATTTGAATAATACTAAGTACTAAAACACATGGTAACTGAAATGGTTTCTCACACATACACAAACACACACTTTTTTCTTTTAACCCCATAGCTTTTCTGAACAGTGACAGAAGAAAAATGCAGAAAATATAAAGCCAAGCTGGGGTAGGTCCTATGCAGTGAGCTCTTTGGGGTCCCTAGCAGAGACATAGATTTCAGTCTGTTCATAGTTATCCAAATTAACACAACAGAATAGAGATATGAAGGCTTGAGAAGATTCAGTCGTCTCAGCATCATCCTTTCAAAGAGCTGTCATCAGACGCCTTTTGATTCTAAAGGGAAAAGGATAAAAACACTGCTCTTCCTAGGGAGCTAATTCTATATAGTTGAAGTAGTCAAACCACATAGCTCTTTATATTTATTTACAGTGTTGTAATTGTATAACAGGATAGAGGTATCAAATGCATTCAATAGATAAAATGCACTTTATTTAAAATAGGGAAGGATTTCCTGGGGGAACCATAAAATCAAGAATGTTGTAATAATTTTGTGAATCATTCAGGCATAATTACCAACCAATAAAAATAAAATATTCCATATACTCTCAGTTTTCACTAGATATTGGTTTATAAGTCATTGTTCTATTGTGTGCTTTGGTTAAAACAAAGTCTTTAAAACCAATATCCTTTATTTGTCAACATGTACTAGGTGGAAATCTTTATAGTCATGGAATTTTATGTGCAAAAAGCTGCCCAGACAGGTCCCAGCTCTGGGTGTGCAGTGTGCACCAGCCACTGGAGCATCCTTGTGGCCCAAGGGCCTGGATAGGATGGGCCTTTCCCAAGGGACCCTGAAATAACACAGCTAAAAGTAGAGAAACAGAAGCTAAGATCTCAGCTGATAAGATGGGCCTTGCATGAGGTCAGAGGGCAAGTAAAGTCAACAGTGGGAGAACAGTAGTGCTTAGAACCTGGAAGTTGAGAAAAAGATAAAGCAAGGCTTTATGAGAACTGAATCAACTAGAACAGTTCAAAACTAAGGCTCTGGATGACAAGGTGGGTCAGAATATTCCCCATCCCCCTTTTGTAGTCACTATATTACCAATTTAATTTACACTGAGGAATTTATGCCCACAAGCAACCAAAATGATGATGATGATGATGATGATGATGAAGGAATGACTGGTGTATTTTCTCCCTGAATTCTACACATATGATGTGACAGCTCTTAATCAAAAGTTACTTTTCTGGTTTGCCTGAGAAATCACTGTCACAAGGACCAGAAATACTCAAAGAAATACTCCATTCTCTCTTCAGACCTACATGGGAATTAGAAGGTAGCCTGGTGAACAAGGAATCAGCCCAAGTGAGTCCGAGGCATAAAGCTACAGTGGCATAAGGCTGTGATAGCCCATCTTACTGTTGGAGTATCTTATTCCCCTACAGCATCTACATTAGAGCTGGATTTGTCACTGGGACCAAAAATGCTGGCTGACAGTCCTTTGGGATCCAGAGTTGTGAAAAAAGGAGAATCAAGGGTACTAAGAATTGTTTCTGCCGCCTAGGGAGTATAGAAGATTTTGCAGTTTCTTTTTTGTAAATTGGAAATATGACCTCCCCACCAGAGAACAAGTTAAATGACTCCACTAGAGCACCATCAGCCAAATCCAAATATAGGACTGTCAGGATCTGTGCAAGGCCTTGGATTGTATCCTGCTTACAAGCGGTCCTGTTTTGTGGATGCCGGCAGAAGACCCAAAATTCCTCAGTCACAGACAAAGGACTTTATTGCTCACAGCAAAAGTAGTGTTCAGAGCTTTATGTTGATTTGTGTTGGTTCTCCATGTCCCACAAGCCCCACAAAGGTGACACAAAGGGTCCGTGATGGATGTCTGGGAATGCAGTGGGTTGTACTAGAGGAAAGAATCATGGACTGGGGAGATTCTCTGTATAGTAAGTGAAAGCCAGCCTGCTCTTTGTCTGGGAGAGACATTACCCCTTCTTCAAGGTTGCTTGCTACAAATACAACTCTGAAAAATGGCCCCAGGAAAGAAAGGTCAGAGGTTTGCATTCATGGCATACCCAGCAGGAACATGCAGAGACACCCAGGGCCCATGGCAGATTCCTCTCCACCCCTCAGCCCAGAATCTTGGCCAAACTTGAGTTTTTACTCAAAGTGTGCCACTCCACCAGCTACTCTGATTAATCTGACCAGAGAATCTGACCTTGGACAGCCACCAATCTCTCTGAAATCTATTTGCAAATGGGGACACTGGTACCTCCCCTTACAGGATCATTGGGAGGACTGGAGAGAAGGCCTGTGGCACACTCGGCACTGTGCTTAGCACACAGTAGGTCCTTCAAAATACTGAGTATGATGGCGATGGTGATTCGCCCCTTCAGACTCCAGGCCATTTTCAACACATTTTTTTTTTTTTTTTTTTTCGGTACGCGGGCCTCTCACTGTTGTGGCCTCTCTCGTTGCGGAGCACAGGCTCCGGACACGCAGGCTCAGCGGCCATGGCTCACGGGCCCAGCCACTCCACGGCATGTGGGATCTTCGCAGACCGGGGCACGAACCCGTGTCCCCTGCATCGGCAGGTGGACTCTCAACCACTGCACCACCAGGGAAGCCCATTTTCAACACATTTAATCTTGCATATGACTTGAATAGCTTGGTCCGACTTGTCTGGGAAAAGGGAGGTTTTCTTTCTGAATTCCAGAATTACATTAATTAGGCATCAGGAACCCCATTCCCAAGCTCAATTGGAATAAGTTATTCTCTTCACTTAAACAGAATGATGAATAAAATGGAGCAAGATAACTCTACTTTTTTTGTTTTTTCAGGGAGTTTCTCCATTTTCTCATAATGAAAGACCATTAAAGTAATCAGAAGACAAATAAAAATGTAGATCAAATGATCCTTTGTTACCTATTTTTACTCAACTGTACTTGAGGAATCCATTGATTAAACTGCCAGCAAACCAAAAAAGAAAAAAAAAAAAAAGAAAATCAAAATCATATGCTTCTCCTGATGCCCAAGTGGCCTTGGTTATGTCATATATGGTGATCAAGACTATAACTCCTTAGTGACAGTGGTTTTGTAGCTTAACCAAAGTAATGGTAATACAAACCACGTTGAGCGACAAATCTCAAAGTGGAGTGCTCAGGTTATATTTTTCTATGTGGGAAAGTGTGGGCCACAATCTCTCTGTTGGGGATGGGATTGCTTTTTGGCCCAACTATTGCACTCTGTAATTATTGCAATGACACTGTAGACCAGAAGGTCAGTCTAAACCCCCTTGTGTGGATCATAATGGATTATAGCTTCACCTTGGACCTCATCCTGGCTATCTGAAATAAGACCTACTGATCCCCTATGGGACTTACTCATAGCTGGCTGAGTCTGTACCCTTGGTGGGGAAGAGTGTGACTGAAGTAAAGACTACAAGATGGCCCCATCCTGCTGCTTGGAGTCCTGTTGATAGTAGTTTTGATTAAATGTTGAATGAGACAAATGAAATGAATTTGCTCCCAGTCTCTGTGGTCAGATTAATCAGAGTAGCTGGTGGAGTGGCACACTTTGAGTAAAAACTCAAGTTCGGCCAAGACTGCATTATTCCGGGCTGAGGGGTGGAGAGGAATCTGCCATGGGCCCTGGGTGTCTCTGCATGTTCCTGCTGGGTATGCCATGAATGCAAACCTCTGACCTTTCTTTCCTGGGGCCATTTTTCAGAGTTGTATTTGTAGCAAGCAACCTTGAAGAAGGGGTAATGTCTCTCCCAGACAAAGAGCAGGCTGGCTTTCACTTACTATACAGAGAATCTCCCCAGTCCATGATTCTTTCCTCTAGTACAACCCACTGCATTCCCAGACATCCATCACGGACCCTTTGTGTCACCTTTGTGGGGCTTGTGGGACATGGAGAACCAACACAAATCAACATAAAGCTCTGAACACTACTTTTGCTGTGAGCAATAAAGTCCTTTGTCTGTGACTGAGGAATTTTGGGTCTTCTGCCGGCATCCACAAAACAGGACCGCTTGTAAGCAGGGTACAATCCAAGGCCTTGCACAGATCCTGACAGTCCTATATTTGGATTTGGCTGATGGTGCTCTAGTGGAGTCATTTAACTTGTTCTCTATGCCTATAAATTGGAAGCCAAATCTAGACGTTTCATCAGATTTAAGCTCAGCTTTTAAGGCAGAAACACTTTGCATTGGTGATGTGTCCTTTTTCTTACACCACGTTAGGAGACGTAACATCAGGTTTTCCAGTTTTAGCGATGCTCAGCCTATCCAGTGGATTCAGTTGCTTTCAGTACGGTATAATTCTCCATCAGCATTTCATCTAATAATTTTAGACGAATCATCAATCATCAATGAATATTGATGATCATTGCCCTGATCCTTTATTTCATTTGTGGTTTTTTGTTTGTTTGTTTGTTTTGCTTTTTTTGCGGTACGCGGGCCTCTCACTGTTGTGGCCTCTCCTGATGCGGAGCATAGGCTCCGGACGCGCAGGCTCAGCGGCCATGGCTCACGGGCCCAGACGCTCCGCGGCATGTGGGATCTTCCCGGACCAGGGTACGAACCCGTGTCCCCTGCATCAGCAGGCGGACTCTTAACCACTGCGCCACCAGGGAAGCCCCATTTGTGTTTTTTTTTAAGGATAACATTTAAATGGTATCATTCTTCTTCCATTTACCCTCTGTGATTCTTCGGTAAGGGAGAACTTTCTATCATTGACTATTTGGTTGCCCTAAAATCAGTCCATCCCTTTAAACCTCTTCTCTGGGCCCCTTGTTTCAGGGAACCTCACACTTTGGAGTTCCTTCTTCCAACTTTTCTAAGTCTCTCTCTGGTACCTGGAACCAGCCAGGGTTAGCAGGGCCAACCAGGTGAGGTGCCCCAAACCCAGAATGGGACATGGTTTGGTCATAAACTTGGGTTCATTAGTTTCAGGTTTTTGTTTTGTTTTGTTTAGGGATTACTTTTTTTCTTTTGTTTTAATTTTGTTTTTAAATATGTAAAATATTTACATGGTCCCCAAGTCAAAACTGTATACTAAGGCACATTCACAGAAGCCTCACTTTCTTCCATGTCATCCCCTCCACCCTGTTTCTTCCCTCCTGCTCTAAGTAATTATTTTTATTGTTTTTTTGTTTATCCTTTCATTATTTCCTTCAAAAAATGCAGTCATATACATTTATATATTCTTATTCTCATCTGCTATTTCTTACACCAAAGGCAGCATGCTTTATTATCCTTCAGCTTGATTTTTTTCTCTTAACAATATATCCTGGAGTTTACTTCATTTCAATATATAGGAATGTTTCTCACTCCTTTTTAGAGTTGCATAGCATTTCATTATGTGAACATATCATGGTTTACTCAATTAATTCCCTTATTGATGGACATGTGGGTTATTTCTACTTTTTTACTCTTACAAATAATGCCACAACAGGGAATTTCCTGGCCGTCCAGTGGTTAGGACTCCAGCGCTTCCACTGCAGGGGGCATGGGTTCCCCTGGTTGGGGAACTAAGATCCCACATGCCACGCAGAGTGGCCAAAAAAAAAACCAAAAGTCACAACAAAGAGTTTTATATAAACATCATGTGCATTTTTGCTGGTGTGACTTTGGGCTAGATTCCCACAAGTGGGATTGCTGAGTTAAAGGGTAAATGCATATTTACGTTTGCTAGATTTGGCCAAATTCTCTTCCGTAGTGATTATACCATTTTGCATTTATCAATACATCAGCAGTGTATGAGAGTAACTGCTTCTCCAACAGAGTGTATCATCGAAGTTTTGGGCTTTTGACAATCTAGTTGTTAAGAAATGGCATATTGATTTATTTTTCTTTTTTTGTAAGCTATTCTGAAAAATGTTTTAAGTATAAAATATCATTAATATGAAACATAGTATTTCCTCCAAGTAACTTTAATTTGCATTTCTCTTGTTATAAGTAAGGTTAAGTATCTTTTCACATGTTTAAGACCATTGGCTTTTCTGTATCTGTGGACTGACTGTTCATGTCTGTTCCCTATTTTTCTAAGAATTGTTAGTCTCTTTCCTCTCAATTTTTAGGAGCTCTTTAAATATTAGAGTATTAACTCCTTGAAAATTCATTGCAAGATTGTGTTCAGTTTGTCAGCAGTCTAAATTGCTTTGCAGTACTTTGTCAGGACTCGAAGCCACTCACTAACCAACCAGAATGTCGATTTATTAATTTACAACATGTAATATTCCCTTCCAGTAACATAAATATCCCATTTCTGCTGTGCTAGGTACCTTCTTCCTGGTATCAGAATCCCTGAGAAATCAAATGATTGACAAGGAGGTTATTAAATGGCTGTATCAAAAGCTACTTCAACTGTATAGACCTCTATGCTCTGCCTTCCCTTTTCTTACTAAGGATGAATGATCTGTGCTCTTACTGAAGGTCAACTCCACCACTTATGCTTTAGATCCCACCCCTTCACTTACTCAAGGATATGGTTCCTGCAATTCTTTCTCTTGAATCAGGAATCTTCCCTTCACTATTGGATCCCTCCCCATCGGCATTCAAACAAACAGTAGTGTCTCCCTTCTTTAAAACAAAACTTCTAGACCCCACAATGTTTTGGGCTCACACATCTCTATCCAGCTACCAGGCCATTTCTCTGCTCTCTTTTACAGTAAAAAAAAAAAGCCCCCCAAAACTCAGAAGTTGTTTATTCCTGTTATGTCCACTTCCTCTCTTCCCATTTGCTACTGAACCCACTCTAGTCAGGCTTTTGTACCCTACAGTAACAGCTCTCATCAAGTCCACCAATGTCCTCCATGTTCTTAAATCTAGGCAGCCATTCTCAGCCCTCATTTTATCCATCTTCTCAGTGGCATTTGACACAATTGTTCACTCCCTCCTTCTTGAAACCCTTTCTTCATTTGGTTTTTGACACAAGAATCTCTCCTGCTTCTCATCCTATTTCACTGGCCTCTTCTCAGGCACCTTTGCTATTCTTTTTTTTTTTTCAATTGTAGCTTTATTCACTGATCTACACACAGAACAACTTTAATTGGCCACACCGCGCGGCTTGTGGGATCTTAGTTCCCTGACCAGGGATTGAACCCATGCCCTCGGCAGTGAAAGCAGAGAGTTCTAACCACTGGACCACCAGGGAATTCCCACCTTTGCCGTCCTTCCTCAACTCAGTCCAGTTTGGTCTCTGTGGGATTTTATCAAGAACATCTCACCTGATGTTCTCTGGTCATATATCGTCTTTTGATTTACTTCTCCTGGGAAGCTAATCTCCGTCATGTGTGAGTTTATTAAATTAAATCTAAGGGCAGAAATTTTGTTACTTAATTTCCAAGTCTAATAATCACCTCCATTTAATGTAACTAAGAAATTCCCCCACAACTAATCCATCTAAGATTTTAGTCATAATGCATAGTCATGGCCTTAGTCTGACTAATCTAAGCTCTACTCTATATACCCTCAAATGCCGAAAGATAACACTGAAAGAACACCTGTTTAAGAAGCAAGTAGTCCTGATTTCTGGTTCTAGCACTTATTAGTTATGCCTCTGGTTAAGATACTTAATCTTTCTCAATCTCCATTTCCACATCTTGTAAATGTGGATCATAATTTCGACTGTGTCGTTGTGAAGGTTTAATAAGACACAAATGAGAAAACCTTGGTGTCTTGGTGATTAGTATTAACACCCATCCAATTGCATTAGCCAGAATAGTTTCCATTTTTTCATTGTTGTGAGAACTGCATATATATATACATATATATATATGGTAAATATATACATATATGAACATTCTTATTTGGCTCTTATTTCAAAATGTCTAATATTAAAAAAAGAGATGGTAACATTCAGTTAGCTATTTGAAGTTGTGTTTCATAACTTTGCTCACAGATAAAGTACCCGTTGTGCCAATATGCCTTTCTAGTGAAGCAATGAAACCATCAAGATTAAGTGTTCATTTTACAGAGAAATATTGATAAAGTTGGCAAAATATATAATATTTCTGATATTTAAAGGAAATGTTAGAAAACCATCATAATCTGATTGGAATTTTTTTCAATCTTTTAATTAAAAGGATAAAAGTCTTGTTCCTTACAGAATGGCACAATCACAAAATGGGAAGAGCCACATAATGTTGGAGAAGAATTTATATGAAAATAAATTATTGGTACGATAATTAAAGGAAATTCACATGAAATAATTTCTCCTATTCCATTAAGCAATGATACAGCTTTGAAATAAATCATTAAGATGTCAAAAATCACCTGTATGATGAATTATAGTTAATATGTAAGTATACAAACATAACCTGTGTGACTATGAGGTTTTACTGCCTATATGTAAAAAAAGAAATGTTATTTTAAAACTTATTGACAATAGACATATAGGGTTTGTCAAATAGTGAACCCTTAAAAATTATTTCATAGAAAAAGTATACTCTTTCCCAATGTTATTGAGTGCACAACAAATGAAATACTAAGCTACTTTGATCAGCAATCAAAATTTAGGAGCTAACCTAAAATGTAACACCAGGGACTTCCCTGGTGGTGCAGTGGTTAAGAATCCACCTGCCCGTGCAGGGGACCAGGGGTTTGATCCCTGGTCCAGGAAGATTCCACATGCTGCAGAGCAACTAAACCCGTGCACCACAGCTACTGAGCCTGTGCTCTAGAGCCTGTGAACCACAACTACTGAGCCCGCACTGTTTATCAACAAAGCTTATTAGCCAAAATTCCTAGTGAGAGATTCCATAAATCAATGAATGTGGTGATCAATGCTGACTTTTAAAAATTAAGAGTAAACTCATAGGTAGGGAAAGATTTCTTGAACAGATGCAAAAGGCACTCACTATAAAGGAAAAAAATTGACAAATTGGATCTAATTATAATTAAGAGCTTCATCAAAGACACTACTAAAAGAGCAAAAAGGCAAGCCACAGATTGGGAGAAAATGTTACCAAACACAAGTTCACAAGTTGGTGTGCCCAACGCACAGTGAGGCCAGACAAACCAAAACATTGGAGTTTGGAGCAGAGAAAGGTTTATTGCAGGGCCATGCAAGGAGAATGGGTGGCTCATGCTCCAAAACCCCGAACTCCCCTGGTCTGGGGGGAAAAGCTTATACAGGCAAAATTGGGGGTGAGGGCTGCAGGGTGTGAGACTTTCTTCTGATTGGTTGGTGGTGAGGTAACAGGGCGGTGCTCCAATAATCTTGCAGCTCAGCCTGAAGTTATCATCCTCTACCTGGGTGGGGACCTTAGTTCCTGCAGAACTCAAGGGTATTGTTACACGTATATCCCTTGAGGAGGAACCATGATCCTGCACTATAGTTTTTTGATTGTTCCTCCTTTGTTTCTGCATTCCCTTACTTCCCTGATCAGCAACTGTTTGAATCTGCTCTTTGGTATTCATTAAGGTCAGTCTAGGAGACAGAAGCCTTTTTCCTGCAAATATAAAAACGGAGGACACAGAAAGACTTTTGTGCCCAGGAGGGCCCCACAGGGTCCTGGTTGTTTTCAAAGATGTTCACAAAATTTTATATCTGACAGAAGACTTTTATCCAGAATACATTAAAAAAAAACTCCTACAAATCAATATGAATAAACAACAGTTCAGTTTTTTTAAAAAGGCAAAGACTTGAACAGGCACTTCATGATAAGGATAGCCTGCTTTATCATCCACAGAAGGGAAGGAGATGAAGGTACACTTCTTCCAGGTTGAAAGTTTTTGGTAAATCACATTTTTTACTCCCTGGCCCTTTATTTATAGAGCACTTGCTATTGGCTTCTTTTTCTTCCTTTTTAATATTAAAAAATTGTTCTGCTTTATCCTCTATTGTTCTTACTTTTCTGTACCTCTATCAAATTCCTTTACCTTACCCCATCTTCTTTTTCTTTCCTAATGCTAGAGCTCTGTATTTTCCATCTCAACCTGGCTTAAGTGTCTTAACAATTGAAAGTACTAAATATCCTTTTCTTTGGGCCATCTAGAGACAACCGATAAAGGACACTGCTGGAAAATGTTCTACGCTGCTGCTGACAGCAAAGCTGCAACATGACTAATGTCAATCTGTTGTAAGTAAAAGTGTCTCAATGCTATTTGCCTTATTTTTGGTTGTTGAATATCGGTAATATACCTTATAATTCAGCAAACCCAGATTAAATGAGTGCAACTAATGCCAAGTAAATTTATTTCATTTCATTTCATTTCATTTCATTTCATTTCATTTCATTTCATTGGCTGTGCCACACGGGATGCAGGATCTTCCCTGACCAGAGATCAAACCCTACATTGGGAGCGAGGAGTCTTAACCATTGGACTGCCAGGGAAGTCCCTGCCTGGTAAATTGAAATATCAAATATCAACTTCTGAAGTAAGGGAGAGAAGGAAACAAAAAGAAAATTGGGTATTTATTCTTAAATATAGCACCTTAGGGAGGCAGTTTGCATAGCGGCTAAGAACACAGACTCTAGAGCCAGACTTGCCTGGGTTTGAGTCCAACTTCCCTTATTGCCTATGTGACTTTGGGCACATTTCTTATCTTTTCTTTGCCTCAGCTTCTGCATCTGTAAAGTGGAAGACAGCTTGACCTCATGGGGTTGCTACAAGGATTAAATCAGTTTATAAAAAGTACTTAGAACAGTGACTGGGAACAGTAAGCACCACATAAATGTCAGTTACTATTACTCAAAATTATAATAATGAATAGATCAAGGCTCTAGTAACATTGTTAGTTTTTAGGGGTCTGAGTTTTTGTAATGTTTCTGATTTTTAAAAGATCACAAATGTGGCTTGGATTACTCCAAGAAAAGAAGTTTGGCTTAATACACTGATAAATGAGTTTTTAAGAAAGAAACCATTTTGTATGACCCAGTACAGGGAGTAGAGTTGACTAACAGGAGATGTCTGGCTGGCATAAAAATCATTAAAGAAAATCCTGAGCACGATGTTAAAGTCAACTCGGAAGCACGTGCTTTACATTATTGTCCTATCAGTTCTTGAGTTCCTGGCAAGTGTCGCTGAAGCAGATAGACTTTTTTTTCAAGTAGTCATTCTCTGTTATTGCTTTTGACATAGATAAACGACCTTCTAACTAACTATTAGGAAACTTTTTGTAGGGTTTATTTGTGATGGTTATTTAAAGTGATAGCTGTGAAAGACCGTCAAAATAGCTCTAACATTGTGCTGTTCAAAAAGAAAGGCTAATTTCTTTGAAAATAATAATGAAAGGATAATAGAATCTCAGATATAAGAAGGAATAAGGTCTGCGAGCTCATGGATGGCATTCATCTGCCAAGACAGGGAAGTCTGTCTCAGGAGTTAACCAGTTTTGCTTGCTTCATACTGCTGAGTACACTTGATTTGCTATAATGGGGGCAAAGTTCACTGGGCAGTGCCCCAGCAAATTACTTTTCTAGACAGGAAAGACTAGGGCAATTTTGTCTCTACAGTAATGGCCAATTCACAGCCATCTAAGACTCTGGCTTTTTAATTTTTTTTATTTTTTTATTATTATTATTTTTTTTGCGGTATGCGGGCCTCTCACTGTTGTGGCCTCTCCCATTGCGGAGCATAGGCTCTGGACGTGCAGGCTCAGCGGCCATGGCTCACAGGCCCAGCTGCTCTGCGGCATGTGGGATCCTCCCGGACTGGGGTACGAACCTGTGTCCCCTGAATCGGCAGGCGGACTCTCAACCACTGCACCACCAGGGAAGCCCAAGACTCTGGCTTTTCATTGAAGATGTGACTAACTTGAATGGCCTGAATGTTTATTATATATTTAATACATGTACGAACTACTTTTAATAATATTTCTGAATATTTTACCTTATAACAACTGATTTTATTTTATTGTCTAAACACATGAGTTATGGAAGTTTATGGCCAGTTTAGAGATTAATGAAACATACAAAAATAAAGCACACATCTGCATTTTGAACTGAGAGCACATTTAAGAGGATTGTAGCATTAATTGCAAGAGTTAGAACTTCAGAGTTTGAGGCAGCATGATCTGGTGGAGCAAATACAGACTTAGGAGTCAGACTGATGGGTTTTGAATCCTACCTTGTTTATTTCCTAGTCATCTGAGGCTACACAAATTATTTAATCCCTCCAAGCCTATTTCTTCATCTGTAAGTAGAGACAATATTCACTCTCAAACCTTTCAAGAATTCAATTAGATACAGATGTGAAAGAGTGCCTACCTCACACACAGGCAGAAAATTTTTGTTTCTGCAGCATTCTATTCAACTCCCCACTCCTTCCCAATGGAAAAAACTAGAACGTTAACACTTCTCAGAATATTGGTCAAGGTTTTCAGTAAAATAAAATTTCATGTGTAAAGTGATTACCAAGAAAGTACTTTATAGGCAGTGAGGGGTTCAGTAATCACCTTGGTTACCAATCCTATGATAACTAAATCTCAAGTACAAAACTTGGAGGTTTTCATAAGTATTGTAATGAAAACACCATTTGTATAAACATCAGAGACCCAGGACCCAGAAAAATTTCTCCTATTCTGAGGAGAAAAATTCTCCATAAAGGATATTTGTACTCAGGTCACTAAAAAGTTGTGTAGAGGAACCCATTACATTCTAAGGGGGCATTTCGCATCCAGTTTCACAAGACTTGAACCCTGGGGAAGACTTCAGGATGGAAACCTTATTTGGGAACAGAGGTTTGAGCCAGGTTAATTCTAGAGGTTGTCCCAGACCATCTCCAGACGCCAAATGATATCATAAGATGCAAAAATGGATCAGGGGCGGATGATCTAAGTAAGCACGGAGATGACAGGCGCTCGCCACGGGAGGATCCTACGTGGACGCAAGAAAGAACACGCGGTAGGAACTGAGTACTTCCCTTGGAGGCCCCGCAGCCTTCCTACTGCCTCCGAGTTCCCATCACACTCATGAGAATCCGAATCCTCTGTCCACGAACAGGGTGAGCCTATTAGACGCCGGTCAAGAATCGCCCTCCCGCCCCGCCCCGCCCCAGAGGTCCCCTCCCGAGGTGGCTTCCGGGGCTCCCGCGGCCGCGCGGCACCAAAGGTCACGGAACGCCCATCTCTGCACCTAAAATGCAGCAGGACCGACAATTTAGAGCGCCGGGTGCATATCCACGGTGCAGTCACTAACAGCCATTACTTCCGGGCCGTGTGCGTCTGTTTAGGACTTTAGAAAACTCTTCAGAAACCCGCCACGGTAGTGGGGGCGTGATGGGGGTGTGTGGCGGAGGCTCTCCCAGGAGGCAAATTTCTCTCACTCCTGGGCGCGCGGGGGAAACCGTGGGGCTCTTCTAAATCAGCTCCCACTCCCCCAGCCAGATTTGCCTCTGTCAACTCATCCCTAAAGATAACGTCGAAGTGCGGGACACAGTTTTAAGAATACAGCACCCGAAGACCCCTGAGCTTCCGTAGAGACCAGACAAGCTCGCGCGGCCGTCAATATCGGCACACAGACTGGGCGGCCCGAAAGGAAAAGTCTCCTGCGCGCAGGCGCACGCCATCGCCCGCCCGTCCGGCACGCGCTCCGCCTCTCCTCGCCACTAGCCCCGCCCCCCGGCTCGGCCCCGCCCCTCCAGCCGGTCCTCCGTATCTTCCGCCCTAGCTGGCTTCGCCTCAGCCTGCGCTGCGCCCTCCCGGCCTGCGGCGTCGCGGTACCGGCCTCCGCGCTCCACCCAGACGCCCTCCGGCCCTCGGGAGGGGGCGGGAGGCGGAGCAGAGGGGTGGGGGGTGGTGTCGCCGCGGTCTAGGCGCGGTAGGCGGTGGCGGCGGCGTCGGAGGTCCCTGAGATATGGCCGCCTCGGTGTTCTGCTGCCTGCGGTGCTGCAGAGATGGCGGGACGGGCCACATCCCTCTGAAGGAGATGCCGGCCGTGCAGCTGGACACGCAGCACATGGGTAAGGGCTCTCCCTTCCCCAGACCCAGTGGCCCACCCCGGGTCGGGCGCGGCTGGTCGGGGTCAGCCTGGAGTTACGAGGACCGCACGCTGCCGGGCCCCGCCGGGCTCCGCGCCCTGTCCCTCACCCTGTGACGCTGCCCTGGACCCGGTTTGGCCTCGCGGGTCTCCTCCAGACTCCGGCCGACCCCACCTCGGCTCGGCTCTGCGTTCAGAGCTGCGCAGCCCTGTCAGCTCCTGTCTTGGGAAGATGGGTGTGTGGACCTACCCGTTTCCACAGCAGTGTCCTCCCGGCTGCCGCCTCCTGGGACTCGTGTAAGACGTCACCTTCGAGGGGAGTGGGGAGGACTCTGTTCTCCTCCTACAATGCTCCACTGCCTAGCTCCAGTCCAGTCCCACACATTTTCGGAAAGCTTCAGCTGTCCTCGGCTCCTTCCTCTGCCCTGACAGCTTTCTCTTAGCCCATCATTTATCGGTTGTTTTATTGGAAATGATTTTCCTCTCATCTCCTAAAGTCAAAACAAGGCAAGTTGCAGAAGCCTGAAGCCACCGCTCAGGTCAGAACCTGTCATTTCAACGAAAACCTCCCACTGTCCGACCCCTGTTAGTCACGCTTAGAGGTGTTGTAATTTCTCCTGACCGGCCTCTTCCCAGCAGGTCAGGCTATTGCAGAAATAAAACAGCGCTTTGCTTCTTCGCATCTATGTTTTTTCCTTCCACTGTCAAATGAGCTTACAGCTTCTCTCCTAACGTTCTTCTCCTCCCCTCTGTAGCCTCTTTTACCACCTTATTATTTCTGTTCTTAGACTTGTCCCATGTAGTTCCATGCTTCTGGAATATGGTTCTAGAAGGAGAGATTTCCCACTATAATTACTTCAGAGTACTGTTTTTTTTGCGGATTATTCTCTTCAAAGTATACATCTGCACTTTCAGTTTTCCCCACATCTCTCTTTGGCTAAAGGACAGTGCATTGAAATAACAAAGGGAATTCTTAATATTTATAGCAAAACCCTCTCCCGCCCAGATTCTCTATAATTCTGGAAATACTCTGCTCATTATATGTCTGTAGCATGTACTAAATCACAGATGTGATCATTGTTTACCACTTTGTATGTGGGTATTTTAATTCTTAGATATCCCAAGTATAATATAGACCCCTGATACATAAATATATATGTATGTATATCTCTTTATTTCTTATTCATCATCGTTTATAGACAGATGTTCAAATTCTATAATTTCCCTCAGAAAATGTTTCCATTTCATTTATTCGTTCACCCAACTGATATTTATTGGCTGATGTTATACGGTAGGCATTGTTTTAGATGCTAGGAACACAGTAAAGGAAAACCACGCGTAGATCCTGGAGCATATGGTCAGCTTTAGCTCTTTCTATCTCTACTGCCAAACTCCTGAATTACTACAATCTGCTCTTTAAAGTATTCCTTTTCTCTAGTCTCTTCTTCCACGAAGAACCGGTCACTTGTACTCATTCCACTATGTTCTCCTTTTTCCAGAGCTGCCCAGCATCTTTCAGTAGAGTAATGTCATCCCCCATTACCATCTGCGTGGAAACTTTTCTTAACCTGTCTTCCAGTAAATTCAAATTCTTCAATCACAGAAGAAGCATGATTTTAGAAAGCAAATAATATAAGAGGAGAGGCTCATCAAGTTAGGAACAGGTTTCAAGCATCAGTTGATCTTAAGTTGAAATATGAGAAGCACACTGAGTGAGTATGCATGTATTTGGATATGTGAAAGGCTGTATTAGGTCACCTAAAGAATGTGATTGCCGTTTTTTGTTAAGAAAATAGTCTATACACGTCATATGCAAATGAATGTTGTCTCTTTCCAAGTTGTCACTTACTTTGGTGATGCTGCATCACTTAAAACGATTTGGAATTCCTCTTGGGATTTTCTGTGGAGCAGTTTTTATAAATATCCTCATTTTTGCCACAACCTCCATATTTAATTGTGAATTGACTTTTTAGAAATAAATGTCTTCCAAGGTAGCTACTTTGAAAGGGATGCCGTTCATTTGGAAATGTCTAATGTTTTTTAAAAAATACACTTTGGCTATGTTTATATGTGTTCTGGCTATACTCAAATTTGCCTTGGCTTTCTAAGCAATCTTGATAATTAATGAAACTGTACAAATCACATAGATCCAAGTGTAGGATATCTTTGTACTTAAAAAAGAGAAATGGAATAAGCTTAAGATAATTCTCCAGTGATTCACAAACACTCTAAAATGTTCTGTGAATATATCCATCTTTCTGTATAAAACATCTCAGTACCTAGCAGAATGCCTTGGAGATAAGAAATGAGATTGAAGTAAGAGAATAATAGCATATTCAGAGTTGGTTCTGTGGTTCCAACTCAGATATGTACGAGAACCAAAAAGTATTGCTGGGTATGAAAAAAAAAAACATTTATTTGCGTAGTTCTTTGAAATGTTTTTCACTTAGGATGCTTTCAGTTACAAGCTGTAAAACCTGCAACTCAAAACAGTTGAAACAATGAAGGAAATTTATTGGTTCATGTAAATTTAAAAAGTACAAAAGCAGCACTATCTTCAGGAAGACTCAGTGCTGCTAAGGACTGAGCTTCTTTTCATCTCTTTCCTCTGTCTTCTGCTGCTTGTTCCTGAAGGCTGGCATCCATGATAACTTGCAGCCTCTCCCTGGGCTGTAGGCTTCCTCATTCAGATCCAGCAAGAATGAGAGAATCTTTATCCCTTCATTCTCTCTGCAAAAGTCCTGAGACTATCTCTGATGGTAGTGGCTTAGGTCATATAACCGTTTTTCACTCAGTCAGTGTGGCCAGGAAATGTGGAATGCACTGATTAACTTAACCTAGGTCAAAGCTGTACCCCTGAAACCAGAGATTGAGTCAGCTTCCTTGGAACTGTTTTGATCTCCAGAGCAAAGTCTGTTGGGAAAGGGAAAACAGATACTACATGTCCACTTCACAGTACTTAGCAGAGCATATTCATTCAATTCTGTATCAGTTATTTGTCGAGCGTCTGCTGGATGCCAAGCACTCCATGGTCTTTGCCATCAAGGAGGAGCTGGGCCCTGGATGTTCTCCAGTTGAAACTGCTGAGGTATATGGGGCAGCCAGATGTAAATTATGTATAAAGACACTTTCCCAGAATTTGCGGTTTAACATTTGTAATTAGAAAAAAAAAAGGATGCTAATAAGTTTTTAATAATCATATAATAGGATCTTAGTTTTACCTTAAATAAGAGAGTGTCCTTCTTAAATCAACCAGTTTAGAATTGTGATAAAATCTGAAAATTTGGTATTTCTCTTATGTATTTGTCCCAAATAATTTTTTAAGTATGAATTCAACAGTGAGTTAATGAGAGACCTGCCTCCCTCCTTTTGTTACTATGTTCTAGTTTTATTTAACCCCCTCTGGAGGAGTTTCCTACAGTTCTCACAGCCAGATCTGCTTGGCTTGTACACTTACTACCAGAAAAGTCATACTGGTTACAGATCTTGGGAATCACATGCCTCGATGTTACGGGATATTTCTTACGTATTAGAATTTTGTTAACTTTCTTCATGTTCTCTGATAAGCTTTCCTAAATCAATATTTGGAAGAGAATTGGTATTGGAGTCACATTATGAAGAGACTTTTTCTCACTCTCATCTATCAAATGTTACTTGAACTAAAATTTTCCATGAAAATACAATGCATTTAATGATGTTGAAATCTTGTTTACATATTTGCAATATGATTGACAGCAGCTATCTTACAAACATTTTTAAAATCCTAAAATTAGCATTTTTCCATGACAGCAATTTCTTTTTTTTTTTTTTTAATTTATTTTTGGCTGCGTTAGGTCTTTATTGCTGGGCCCGGGCTTTCTTCAGTTGTGGCGAACGGGGGCTACTCTTCGTTGTGGTGCGCGGGCTTCTCATTGCAGTGGCTTCTCTTGTTGTGGAGCACGGGCTCTAGGCACGCAGGCTCAGTAGCTGTGCCTCGCGGATTCTAGAGCGCAGGCTCAGTAGTTGTGGCTCATGGGCTTAGCCCCTCCGCGGCATGTGGGATCTTCCCGGACCAGGGCTCGAACCCGTGTCCCGTGTATTAGCAGGCGGGTTCTTAACCACTGCGCCACCAGGGAAGCCCCATTTTTTTTTTTCTCTTTTGGCTCAGTTGGGACTTCGTTGCTGTGTGCGGGCTTTCTCTAGTTGCAGTGAGCGGGGGCTGCTCTTCGTTGTGGTGTGCGGGTTTCTCATTGTGGTGGCTTCTCTTGTTGCGGAGCATGGATTCTTGGTGCGTGGGCTTCAGTAGTTGTGGCTTTTGGGCTCTAGAGTGCACGCTCTGTAGTTGTGGTGTACAGGCTTAGTTGCTCCGCGGCATGTGGGATCTTCCCGGACCAGGGATCGAACCCGTGTCCCCTGCATTGCCAGGCAGATTCCCAACCACTGCGCCACCAGGGAAGCCCCGTGTCAGCTGTTTCAAGAACATAGATGTATGTTCCTTTCTGTGTTCCATTCATCTTCAGTTCTTACTTGACCAAAGCACTAGCATAGGACCTTGTACCTAGTAGACATTCAGTCAGTTTTTAGCAGATTGATTTGTTTAGATTGAACTGAAAATGGTACTAATTTGCCAGTTTCTTTCAAGTGTTTATGTTTTTATTTAAATCAAGATATTTATGAAATCATCAAATTGATTCATTGGCTAAAATTTAAGAAAGTCTGCTTCTGGGAGTTCCCTGGTGGCCTAGTGGTTAGGATTCTGGGCTTTCACTGCCGTGGTCCGGGGTTCGGGGAACTGAGATCCCGCAAGACACGTGGTGCAGCCAAAAAAAAAAAAAGTCTACTTCTACCTTAAAAGTGTTTCAAATATTCAGTATAATTCAGAATTATTATTTGAAACTGCCTAATTAAACAAGATTTCTAGCCACAAATTAATATTAATGTTCTCCCAGGAAAAAAGTAAATTAAATATTTTAAATAATTTATCAGTATTTTTATATTTCGAAGTATATATAGTCTCCCTATTTTTTGGAGACCAAGAGTTAAAAGTGAAACAAATTAATCTTGATTGTTGGTTAAGAGAATGTAAAACTTTACACAGTGTCTATATTCTTTTGTTTAGGAACGGATGTTGTCATTGTAAAAAATGGAAGAAGAATATGTGGAACAGGAGGTTGTTTAGCCAGTGCACCTTTACATCAAAACAAAAGCTACTTTGAATTCAAAATCCAGTCCACAGGTTGGTATAATGGTACTTGACTATTAAAAGTCCTAATTATTCAAAATATGAGGAGTAATTTTCAATATATGAAAAAGATTAATGAGGTAATTAAAAAAACACCAAACGCTTACTTAGAAGACCATTTTCTTCCACATCTTATTGTGTGATCCTGGTTTAATTAGGCAATTTCGTTATATTAGGTTCAGTTTTCTCATCTATAAAATGGATTACAGGAGCTGCCCTTCCTGCCTCACATGAGCTATATATATGAAAGTGTTTAAAAGACACGACATACTGGTTCAGTTTAAGGCACAAGCATTATTATTAATATGGTTAATTATTAGTGGCAGCTAGATGAACCATTTCATTTGGTCAAGCATATAAGGTGTAGACTCTTGCTGTTTTATCTTAGGATAAAATTAAACTTATGATCCTGAGGTTTTCTCTTAACTCTTGTTAAGATTCCCTGATTCAGTGTCTTCTGAAGCAATTGGCAGATTTAGAATTCTGATAGAAGTCTAAAGTCTCTTTAAAAATTTATGAATCTGTACACCTGAAACTAACACAATATTGTAAATCAACTATACTTCAATTAAAAATTTAAAAAAATTTTTTTTAATTCTGAAGTTTCTTTAGTTGTATAGCAATTCTACATGAGTATTATGATAGTTATTAATTAGTTAACTTGTGGCAGTGTTGAATATGGGGAAATTTTTTTAAGGCTTTATTATAAAGAAATGTCTAGTGAAACATGGCATGAGTAATATACGTACAGAATTGGAAATCTAGAGTGGAGTAAATTAATTCTGCTCTTACTCTTACTTGAATGACATAAAATATTCCTCTGGGGCTTGTTTTTTAAATTCATTTTAAATACTGATTTTTCTTAAGTGTGTGAAATAAATTTGAATCTGTCCTCCATTCCATTCTTTTGTAAGTTAACTCACTGGCTGCATAATGTCTCTGGTTACTGTAATCTTCTCAAGTATAACATACCTTTTCTCAAGAGAAGCAGATAGTTCCTTGAGCCTGAAATGTAATACAAATTTTTATGTGGATTTTCTATAAAGGGTGCTATCCTCAATAATATCTCTAGAATAAGTGCATTATTGGAGTTTGTAGCATTGTTCCCTCAATGAAAGCTTCAGGCAGTTGTGCCCAAGTGTATCACAGTGTGCACAGTTCTTTAGGAGTAAGGGGACTCTGTAACCCTGTCTAGAACTGTTGTCCCATGAAATTAGTATTATCACTTGCTGTCACTCTTGTCCCACCTTGGAGGATAAATTATATAATCAAATTATTTAGGAGGCCAAGACAGTGAAGTCCAGACATGCAGCTTTCTGATGGTCTCACTCAATCCAGGAAAACTGATTGATTGACAACATGGTCTTCAAACATTCTTTGATCTATAGAATTTCTCCTAACTGATTTTGATAAAAACTGAGAAGGAAACCCTTTGAGATGTAACCGGGAGTTGTAGGTATTCTGTTAGATTAAGAAGAGAGCTGCTTGCTTTAAAAGTCAATTTAGACCAAAAGGTTTTAAACTCATGAACTTAAGGTATTGGATAAGAAAATGATTTTACACTTTATCATTATTTTTCTCCTCTCCATGATACTGACCAGGTCATATATTATTTGTCACATATTATAGATGCAAAAAGTAAAGACAGTAAATTCCTGCTTCTCAGACGTGGTGCTTGAAATAGAACCCCAGGCCATTTATATTCATTGTGTAGCTTTTTAATAATATTTTTAGAGAATAATAATAATAATAATGACAATAGTTAGTATCTTTTAAAAATACTTCCTCTGTGCTTTACTTACCCATTTTTTTTTAATACTTACACTGTTGCAAGTGCTTCACTTGGATGATCTTGCTGTATCTTCTGATAACTTTAAGAGGATAGTACTGTTAGAATCCATAGTTCACAGGTGAGGAAGCAGGGGGAGGTTAAGTAACTTGCCCAAGATGACATAGCAAAGTCAGAATTTAAACCTAGGTAGTACAACTCCAGGGCCCACTCGCTTATCTCCCAGGCTGTACTACATCTGCAGGAGAACATGGTATAGTTTGCAAACTACTTTTAAAAGAATTTTTTAAACATTAACAAAAAAATAGTTTAGTGATAATATGCCACTTTCTTTAAAAACAACTCCTTTCATATTTGTATACTGCAGATTTGGGGAGCATTTAAATTATTATATTTTTAGGAATCTGGGGTATTGGTGTTGCAACTCAGAAAGTTAACTTGAATCAGATCCCTCTTGGCCGAGATGTGCATAGTCTGGTGATGAGAAATGATGGAGCCCTATATCACAACAATGAGGAGAAAAATAGGCTGCCAGCAAACAGCCTTCCACAGGAGGGAGACGTGGTGGTGAGTTTTCTTGTGGAGTTGTTTTCCACTGTAAATTATTAAACTTGAACTGCTTTTAGTATTTCTACTTTTGCCTCTGAGTTTGTGGTTTGAATTCCAAAGCACCAGAATTGGATCTAATGAGGTAGTACATTTTCCAAAGAGAGCACTTGATGTCGATGCTGCTGCCTTACCTAACTGCCTTCTCCTTTCTAGAGCTGCCACTGGCCAGGAAAATAAGCGAGAACCCTTATTTCCATTTAAGGGAGAGTTGATGACAGGTTGGCTGCTGATCATTTCCTGCTTCTCTCACATAAAAGAAATCTTGGCCCACAATTTTAAAAGTTTGCTAACCCTTATATTAGAAAATATTAGGTATTTTTGCAGCTGGAGATCTCTTAGAGAAAAATTTGACATTTATTGCTTAATTTGTTATGAACTTCTGTTAAAGAAGTACAGCATTTTATCAGGAGCATTGGTCCTCGTTAAACATAACCTTACTAAACTTCCTTCACTTTCAGAACTCTTCAAAAAACTGACTCAATATTCTAAGGCTTGATTGTAGAAAACTTTTTTTGGAAAGCAGGGGATAGAAGGAGTTACATATTATTGACTTCTCTGATTTTATTCCCAACTAGATATATTTAAGTCTCTACCAAAGCCACCCTATTGAAAATGTAATCCAGAGATCCCTTTCTGCCTTTTTCCAGATACTTCCTCTCAAACAGTGTTGTCCAAGAACCTTATACACTGAGTTCAGGCCATTAGCTATTGACTGAGAACAGAGTTCTTGGGTCTCCTTATGCAGAGACTTCGGTTCCTGGCTCTCATACCAAGTTGAAAGGAATCTGTAAACAATTAGAGAGAGTTTCTAATAATAAGATAAAACAGACAAGGTAAATCCAGGTTATTGAATTAAAGAAGTATACAATATTTTGAAAAGAGTGAAGGAAGATGTGGAAATGATTTTTAATTATGGTCTGATCTTTTATGCAATTTAAAAAATGTGGGGCTTCCCTGGTGGCACAGTGGTTGAGAGTCCGCCTGCCGATGCAGGGGACACGGGTTCGTACCCCGGTCCGGGAAGATCCCACATGCCGCGGAGCAGCTGGGCCCGTGAGCCATGACTGCTGAGCCTGAGTGTCTGGAGCCTGTGCTCCGCATCGGGAGAGGCCACAACAGTGAGAGGCCCGCGTACCGCAAAAAAAAAAAAAAAAAAGTGAAGAAGAGTCTTCAAATAGGTAAATTATTGAAAGTATGTTTTTCCTAAATTAACTAAAGGAAACTAAAGGCATAAACCATTTTTAAAATCTGCTTTTCCTTTCGAATAGTTGGTTCTGTGTTTGTAGGTCATTGCCAGATACCCATAATGTAGAACACCCTTATTCAAATGGTTATTTCGTGGAAGAGAATCTTGAAGTCAGGTTGGTGCCGTCAACCTGTTTATACTAAAAAATGAAATTCAAACATAAGATAGGTTAATCAGTAACAAATGTTTTTCTTTGTTGATATACTGAACTTCTGCTGTATGTTATTCTTGCCTTCCTGTCTCATTCCCTGAGGTGACTGATACCTCAAATTGACAGATTTAAGAATGTCATTTTTAGTCTGTCAGCATTATTAAATTAGACTTTGAGGGACTTCCCTGATGGCGCAGTGGTTAAGAATCCGCCTGCCAATGCAGGGGACACGGGTTTGATCCCTGGTCCCGGAAGATCCAGCATGCTGCAGAGCAACCGAGCCCGTGCACCACAACTACTGAGCCTGCTCTCTAGAGCCCGTGAGCCACAACTGCTGAGCTCACGTGCTGCAGCTACTGAAGCCTGTGCACTTAGAGCCCATGCTCCACAACAAGAGAAGCCACTGCAGTGAGAAGCCCACACACTGCAACGAAGAGTAGCCCCCGCTCGCCACAACTAGAGAAAGCCCACACAGAACAATGAAGACCCAATGCAGCCAAAAATTAAAATAAATAAATAAATTAGACTTTGAGTTTTTATGCCCATTCTGATAAAAGGAGGACTCAAAAAGATGAAATATAAGCAGAATCCTGAAAAGTAAAACATTATCCTACTCTATTAACTTTATCTTCCTAGTTTAAACATTTGAGAACAAATTTCACTAAATTACTGACAATAGCATAGGAAAAGAGGAATGAATTATAAGACAGGAAAAACATTCTCATGTGTAGAATTTCAGTCATATACCATTCTCTCAGGAGAATCAAGAAAAACAAGCTTTCAACATCTAACCAAATGATTGTATTTATACAGTAATAATAGTACCAACAGGGCCTACTACAGCACCAGGGAGGCATTCCTGAAACAGCTTATGCTTATTTTTTCCTTTTATATATAGTTTAGAAAAGTGCAGATTACATTTTAAAATTGCTGTTTTCAGTTTAATTTCAGAGAAGTTTCATAAACATTCTGTGTAACAATAATAATAATAGCAAACACTTCTCTAGCATCTATTATGGGCCAGAATGGCTTTAAGTGCCTGGCAGGGATTAAATTGTTTAATCCTCTTAATGACCCTGTGAAATAGGTGGTATTATTACCATTTTACAGATTAGAAGTTAAGTAATAACTTCTTATTTGGAGTGATCTCAGGCAGTCTAATTTCAGAGTCGCTTCACCAAACCTGCAAATAATTATTGATAAATCCTTAGAACACATCACATTTCTCGGTATCATTATGAGAGAATCAAACCTAGTTTCTAGAGCATATAAAAGGACAGATTAAGGGAATTCCCTGGCAGTCCAGTGGTTAGGACTCAGCACTTCCACTGCAGGGGCCATGGGTTCGATCCCTGGTCGGGGAACTAAAATCCCTCATGCACGTGGCACAGCCAAAAAAAAAAAAAAAAGGACAGATTAAGTTAGAAAATACTTGAACTTAAACTCTGCTGCTGGAGGGCAGGGGTTCTCACATCCTTCCTCGCTTCTCTCTCGGGTGCTAGGTATTGGTGCTGGAGGGAGGGGTTGAAAATTTGCTTGCTTGCAGTACGTGATGCTGCCAGCAGGTGGGGAAGGGTGCCCAGACTACAGCCTGCTGATCTGAACTGCTAGATTCCCAGTAATCCTGTGAAGGGAGTAACACACTGCTTTTTATGGAATCATGTTATTTATTTACTTTTGTAATCATGTTTTCTAAATGAAAAGACGACTTCATTAAAAAAGCTAATCCTAGCCATCACTTAGCTTTATTATTTAAGTACGTAAACTGAAGTGAAACAAAAGCAGCATTTATCTTTCTGTTTAGTCTAACCCTGGCCTTGCTAAGATTTGAGAATCTTTTATAGCACTTAACACATTGACTCATCTGGGCCTTTGCTATCTTAACTGGAAAGTGAGGGAGTTAAGACTACATCATCTGTAAGATGTTTTTCTACCTTTAAAAGCTTGTAGGTTCATATAATTTATCCACAGTCAGAAATCCTTGAAGTGGTTGCTTCTTGGTCTGTGATGGTTTTTGAAAGGTCTCCACTGTCTATTCTTAATTCTTCAAAGTAAAGCTCTCTTTTTGTCATCAATTAGTAAATATTGTACAAAGTCTTAAAGAGAGTTTTAAAAGTATAAAAGTTCTTAAAAGTTTTGAAGTTTTGAATTGCGTGGCAATTAAGAATAAGTTTTGGGCTTCCCTGGTGGCGCAGTGGTTGAGAGTCCGCCTGCCGATGCAGGGGACACGGGTTCGTGCCCCGGTCTGGGAAGATCCCACATGCCGCGGAGCGGCTGGGCCCGTGAGCCATGGCCGCTGAGCCTGCGCATCCGGAGCCTGTGCTCCACAATGGGAGAGGCCACAACAGTGAGAGGCCCGCATACAGCCAAAAAAAAAAAAAAAAAAAAAAAAAAGAATAAGTTTTCCGAAGCCATACTGCATGAGGTTAAATCCCAGCTCTGCCACTTCCTAACTGTGCAAACTCAGGTAAATTATTTGACCTCTCTGTGCTTTAGCTACCTCATCTGTAAAATGGGGATAATAAAAATACCTATCTTACGAGGATTAAATGAGTAAATATGAAGTGCCTAGAATAGTGTTTGGTACATAATACAGATTATTTGTTTTCCAGCATTAATAATAATAATTGTTATTAATTGTGATTTGTGTACCATTAATAATGTACAAAGTAATATATTTTTATTCTATTGTCTTTTTAAAGTCTTTTGAGCTGTTGTTTTTCTATTTTTCAACTTGACACTAATTACCAATTATATGCAGTTGTAAATACCCACTTTACCTTGGTAATACACTTGACATATTTGAAGCCAAGGTAAAGAGATACAGAAATATATCATTTCTTTTTGGAAATAAGTTGTATAAAGACAATTCATCACAATTGAAAGCAGTGACAGATAATAATCCCTAATGGTGAAAACTTCACTGTTTTCCCCCCTTGAGATCAAATTCTGTATATAAAGAGCAGTGTTTTCTATATGAGTTTAAAAGGTCTCTTTGTTTACAGTATATAGTACTTATATCATCTTAATATTCAAAATATAAAATCCAGATTATCTGAATATAATACTAAGATTTAGTTTTACCTTTAATGTGGACTCTCGGGATTTTACCTTTTTCCCCCCACATAATCACCACTAATTTTTTTTAGCTCAGTTCAAGTGAATTCTACCTAATTGTAAACCTTAATACAAGCTGTTGTGACCTTTTGCTTAGTTTTTTGTGTTTCCATGCTCCCCAATCAGTGCTTTCTGGCTATTCAGGTTTTTATGGAACATGTATATTTTTACCCATTTTAATATTTACTTTGCTTCCTAGGGTATTACATATGACCATGTAGAATTAAATGTATATTTGAATGGAAAAAACATGCATTGTCCAGCATCAGGTATACGAGGGACAGTGTATCCAGTTGTTTATGGTAAGCTAAAATATTGCTAAACATTATTAGATATATGTTAACTTTTGCTTAGCATTTTCATTAACTTTATAACTGTCATTCGGAAGGCTGGACAAGTTAATAAGGACCTCTGTAGTGTACTCAGTAGGTTATCACAAT
This sequence comes from Aethalodelphis obliquidens, assembly GCF_003676395.1. Taxonomy (NCBI): domain Eukaryota; kingdom Metazoa; phylum Chordata; class Mammalia; order Artiodactyla; family Delphinidae; genus Aethalodelphis; species Aethalodelphis obliquidens. The sequence goes on along the minus strand of NW_020837960.1, from coordinate 16,839,372 downwards.
CCCACTTGACAGGACCAAGGAAAGTTTTTATTCCCCATATATTTAAAAAGTAAACTTGCTAAATACAATGATTATACTTAAATATGCAATAACCATATTCCCTTTTATATCATATAGTCTTATATTCTAGAAAGTTCCAAAAAGCTTTATGGAATTTACAAAAAGATATTTCTGCCATTTGTTAGAGAGGGTTAGATGGCCAGGAAATGTAATTGTAAAGAATATTTTGGAAATAGGGATGGGAATTTCATGTAGATTGAGCATTGGTTACCTTTATAAAATTACCTAAATGTTAAAACTCTTCTGAGAGAAATATTGACTTAGAATGGTTTCATATTGATTGTTTTGCTTTTGATAGCCATGTATGTGTAAGTACTATAGTTTCTGTACAAGTGTATCCCTCCAAGAATTGGGTTACTTAGAGATGACTCTGTACCAGTTAGTTACTTTAATTTTATTACAGAAAATTTCAAACATGTATAGAAGAGAATAGAATAATTAACTTTCATGTACCCATCACTCAACTTCAAACAATTATCAACTAGTAGCCAGTCACGTTTCATCACCTCCCTGCAGTCCTCCTGTTCTTCATCTCCCCCTCCTTGTAGTATTTTGAGGCAAATGCCAGACATTATACCATTTTATTCTTAACTATTTTATTTGTATCTCTAAAAAATAAGGTGTCTCTCTTTATAAAAAATATACATAAGCACTGTGCCTTTATCACTCTATTCTTCATTTTTTATGTTATCAACTTTAAATCAACAGGTATATGATTTTTCTGCCTGTGGTTTTAGTTGCTTTAAAAACATTTTCTCATTTAATTACTTTAATCAATTAATCTAAGGATTTGAGCCATAATAAAAACAAATTGTTAACTTTTTTGTAGTAACTTACTGGAAAAATAGCAGTGTTTGTTCGGAATGGCAGAAAAATATACAGTAACAAATAAAAATATTTAATAATTTGATAATAACAGTCATAGCCTGTGCTTTATTTTAAGGTTTTCATTTATCTTCTTTTTTCCTAAATTATTACTTTTCAGTGATTTTTGCCTTCTATATCTTTGCATGTCTTTGCATGTAAAGGTGTATTTTTAAGCTTGATATAGGTTAGTGTATTTGCAATATTGGGTAAGCCTAAAAGAAATGTATTTACTTAAATACATGGGAATGTAGCTTAATATTCAAAATAGTTTAGTCTGAGAAATGAAATAAATATCAGTAGAATGACTGAGTTATAAATGAATATAGCAAATGAGATTTTTATTCTAAACTGTTTCTTTGATTTGGCATTATTTTTAATGTAATAAAGTTAAAGGTAATAAATTATATATAGTAATATATTTTATAAATTGAAATTGATAAATCAGTCCAATTAAATCAAATATTTTAGCCAGATACTATCAAAGATAAAAATAAAATTCAAATTCCCTTACCCTTTGTCTTCTATCCTATCCCTAATCCTAGATCCATCCAGTCATTCATTTTGTCAGTTCTTGCGTTCAACCTATGGAGAGACAACACTGCGTAACACTAAAGAAAAGTGTTGTTACATCTCTGCACATTCCAGACTTTCATTGTAGTTCTTGAATTCCCTATTCATTCTCCATAGATTGACCTCCCCTTCCAGTTTATAGAGAAACAGACCATCAGTGGTAAACTCCAGCTTTCCTCCCCATCCTCCTGAAGCTTTTCTGGATCTACTCCAGTCTTGCCTTCTTCCCATCCCATCTTAGAGGAAGTGGTGCCCTTCATGTTCAGAAAACTCAGTCTCTGGTCTAGATTTCAAACTCCCCGACTCTGGGACTTTACTGTCATTATTTCATCTCTGTCTCATGTCATCAACCTCTCTCTTCAATGTCTGTTGAACATTCTGAATCATTCTCATTCCAAAATACCCTCCCTTAAACTCGTACCCTCACCAGTCCTCTGTTTACCCTTCTCTATATGGCTGCATTTCTTATAGAATAGCTTCCATCACTGTTTATATTGTATCGTTCACCTGTTCTTCAACCGGTGTTGGTGCCTTTACCACCACTTCACTGAAGCCACCCTTGTTAAAATCACTAGTGATTCATGAATGTCAAATCCAGTACTTAACTTTTTTTCTGCATTTATTATTAAGTATAAAATACTAATGTGTATTAAACATATATGTGCAGTTTAACAAGTAGCTATAAAGTGAACACCCATATCATCACTATAGTCAAGATAATGAACATATTCATCACCCCTAAGTTTCCTCCTGCCCCCTTTTAATGCTTTCTACTCACCTCTCCCCACCCACCCCATGCAGCCACTATCTGCTTTCTGTCACTACAGATTATCTTGCATTTTTAGAGTATTATATAAATAGAATCATACAATTTGTATTCTTTTTTTGTCTGGCTTCTTTTACTCAGCATAATTATTTTAAGATTTATCCATGTTGTAGCATGTATCAACAATTCATTGATTTTTATTACCAATTAGTATTGTTCATTGTGTGGATATATCACAGTTGTTTTTTCCCTTCACCTGTTAATGGATATTTAGTTGTTTCCAGTTTTTGGCCATTACAAATAAAGGTGCTGTGAACATTCATGTACAAGGCTTTATGTGGATATATGCATTCATTTCTCTTGAGTAAATGCTGGTAAAAATATGTAGAAGCTAAATAAGGCCTGTAGTCTAATGAACAGTGTTAGTATCAGTGTTAGTTTTCTGGTTTGGATATTGTACTGTAGTTGTGTAAGATGTTACCACTAGGGGAAGCTGAGTGAAGGGTACACAGGACTTTCTGTATTATTTTTGCTACTCTTTGTGAATCTATAATTTTTTTAATAAAATATTTTTTAAGAAGTAATTTATCTTAATGTGTAAAATTGAGAAGATACGGGTAGGTAAGGAAGGAAAAACTCACATTACCGATATTTACATCATCTAGAAATAATTATTAGTAATATTTTGATGTATTTCCTTTCAGTGTTCTTGATAGATTTTATTCTTCATTGTGGTTATTTTTACCCAATAGGATCATGTTTTGTAACCTGGATAGCAGATGCGTTTATTCTTCCTGCCTATTAATGTTATGGCATTATGAAAACAGTTTATAATTTATGTATTCATTCAAATTAAGGTGTTTGCTTCTAATTTATTTTCTTTTTTTTCTATCTCTAGTTGATGACAGTGCAATTTTGGATTGCCAGTTCAGTGAATTTTATCATACTCCTCCACCTGGTTTTGAAAAGATATTATTTGAACAGCAGATCTTCTGAATGTATTTGTTTTTGAAACTTGTATTTCTGCACTGTTAAAAGTGTTTACCATTTAATAAAGCTTTACCTGACCTACAGATGACAATATATCCTTAAAAATATGCTCGTTAATGTTGTCTAAGGAACCAAAGTATACAATATACCATCCTGAAGTTGTGATTTAAAATACTTAGGTTTTGTGATAATGAAATCAGCATTTGGGGCAGTTTATTTAATTCTTATTTAAATAAATATGACTGTGGGTTTGATTAACAGTATTAAATGGAAATATGTATATAGATATTTAAAAGGGAATCTTAACATAAAATATTTGTTTTGATAGAGATACAGAGTTGGGTGGAGGTTTTTGTCATTCTGAAGTGTAGACCTCATTAACTATTTTAAGTCTGCAGTCCAATAATTTTGTGTCTCAGTGTCTTTTTTTATATAGAGTATAACAAAGTGACAAGTTTATGTTATTGGCAACTTCATTTTTGGCGATTTATTTACTATAAAATGTACCACTTTTCTTAAAATTTAAATTGCTTATTTTGTTTGTATGTCATTGCTTTTGATTTTCTTTGTGAAAGGAGATAAGTGTCGTAGTAGCTGTCAGAGTATTTTGTTGAAGACCGTCATGCTGTGTTACTTCAATACCTGAGTAAGTATTGGTTGATTGGTGATGTAGCCTACACAGCAGACATTTAGAATAGTATCATGCTTTCAACTTAAGTGGAAATGAGATTATTCTTTTAAGGACTTTTATTTAAATGTGCATTTTTCTGTAAGGAATAATAAAATATTAGTAATTAAGGACTATTCAGTAGTATATTAAATACATGTTCTTCCTGTTTTGTTAATTATACAGTAATTCACTTCACCCTTGATTATTTCAGAAGTTTGGAGATAAGTGAATTCTCTCCACGACCCTGAGCCTTTGCCTAGTTTTCAGGAAGAATCCCTGACCTTTAGATAACACCCTACTAAGCTGAACAAATCACTTTCTATATCTGGTACAGTCTCCTTTCCAGATGGGCATGCAAAGGATGCATGCGTTTCACTCCTTTACCAACGTGGAGCAGTATGTTGTACTAGAAAAACAGGGCTTTAGAATTGAAGGAGATCTGAATTGTAGTTTTGCCACCTGATCCCATTATCTCTTCAGGCAAGTTCCTCAGTCTTTCTGAGCTCAGGTTCCCCATTTATAAAAGGAATAATCATACCCTTGATGAGATTCTGTAACTAGTTAAATAATATTACATACGTAAAACACTTTTGTCATCGTAGGCAATTAACGAACGTAGCTTCTTTGTTTTCTCTGCTCAGTGGTTTTCATAGTGTGGCCTTCAGACCGTCAGCCTCGGCCTCACTTGAGAACTTGTTAGAAATGGACACTCAGGCCCCACCCCCGACCCACTGAATCAGAAACTGCTGGGGGTAGCACCCAGGAATCTGTGTTTGAACAAGCCCTTCAGGTGATTCTGATCCATGCGAAAGATTGAGAACCACTGCTCAGGAGAGAATTCTTTGAGAATGATTGCCTACTCTAAATTTTCTAAGGATTTAAGACTTATTTTTGCCCCATAGACAAAAGAATCCTGCACAATATTTATTTATTGTTCCATTTGATAGACACAAACGTGACAATGTTTTGAAAACATAGATATACCTGAGTAACATCTATTTACATAAATCCCAAATTTACCTCTGTAGATATATAGAATTGAACTAACTTTATATTGTTTATGCATTTTTACCTGACTTTCTGGCCTAGTAGTTTTAATTCATAAAGAATATGCTTATTTTGGAAAGAGAATTAATATGACTACTGTTTGCTCTCTTTATAATGTTATCTACCTCCTATTTATTTTTTTAAAAGCCAAACTTTTTTTTTTAATCATCATATTCTTTTCTCAAGACTATGTTTGATACCTCTAATCATACAGAATAGGTACAATACTAAAAATGGTACATGAGTTATGTCCATGGCAACAGTTTGATGAAGTCTAGATGTGTTTTTAATTTCTAGGTATCTAATTTCTCTTAGGAAAATTACCTATAACCTCAGTCTAATCTTGAGGAAAATCATCAGACAAATTCCAGTAGGGGGGCGTCCTACAAAATACTTGAGCAGTACTCCGAACTGTCAAGGTCATCAAAAACAAGGAAAGTCAGAGATACTGTCACATCCCGGGGAGCCTAAGGGAACACGACAAGTCAATGTAATGTGCGAACCAGGAACAGAAAAAGGATATTAGGTAAAAACTAAGGAAATCTGAATAAACCATGGACTTTAGTTAATAATAATGTATCAATATGTTTGCTAATTATAGCAGATGAACCATAATAATGTAAGATGTTAATAAAAGGAGAAACTGGGAGAGGGGATATATAGGAACTCTGTACTATTGTCTCAATTTTTCTGTAAATCTAAACCATTCTAAAAAAATAAAGTCTATTTAAGAAACTATGTTGAGCTAGGAAAAATTCAAAAATAAAGCCTTTCTTGAAGCCAGTAGACCATTAGTATGATATATACCTATAGCCTAAGTATTCAATGATAGCTAATAAATATAGACATGGATGGGACATAAAACATTCTTGTATTTTAACACACAATTTGTTCCTGGCTGAAGAGACTGTCTACTGTCTTGATTCTGTTTATTGCAAAAATCCATTTGTTCACACTGGTGTAGTTTTTTTTTTTTTTTTTGCGATACGCAGGCCTCTCACTGTTGTGGCCTCTCCCGTTGCGGAGCATAGGCTCCAGACGCGCAGGCTTAGCGGCCATGGCTCACGGGCCCAGCCGCTCGGCGACATGTGGGATCTTCCTGGACCGGGGCACGAACCCGTGTCCCCTGCATTGGCAGGCGGACTCTCAACCACTGCACCACCAGGGAAGCCCACTGGTGTAGCTTTTTATACTCACATTGAAAATTAATCAGTGATTTATTATCCATATTATTATTTCAGTGATTTAAACATTGCAAGGGACTTGCAATGTTAGATATGTGAAACAATGAAAATCTCATAAATAATAAGTTTACATTATTAAAAACCAGAAAAAGAGAATTTGGCTTTTAACTGCTTTTGGCTCATCAGTTAAGATTATTTGAATATATTTTCAACTTAGATTACAAAGTATTATAATTTAAGAATGGTACAAAATATAATTTAAGGCTTTTAAAAATCATTAACAAAAACAGACACATGTATGACAGTGTTGCTCACATCTCTTTTTTTTTACTGTATGTTTACTTTTTCTTTTTTAACCAAACAGTTGTTTTTTTTTTTTTTAATACCTTTTTGGTTGCACCACACGCCATGTCGGATGTTAGTTCCCCGACCAGGGATGGAACCCATGCCCCTTGCATTGGAAGCGAGGAATCTTAACCACTGGACTGCCAGGGAAGTCCCTGTATGTTTACTTCTTAATGTAAATCTAGATATGGACCAGCAAAAGCATAGCTGGAAATGGAAGTGAAATCTTAGAGTAATCTTGATAAATTACATTAAATCAATAATTTCCTTTACATAACGTAAAAACACTGGATATTGTGAGTGGAAAATTTATAATCAAAACTGTGGAGTTTCCCTGTACATAGTACTCATAAATGGAATATAATCAACTACCACTTACATTAATTTGCATTGTTTATGCAACCTGGCAGGGAAATACTTTTGGGAGCTAACTGGACTGCACGTGAATGAGTGGAAACAATAGAATCAATTAAACTCGTGCAATAGGATATGAGACTCCCTTTCAACTTGCTCTTTTAAAAAAACTGAGACCAAATTATTGAAATAATGAGTATAAACACAACGTTAGATATAATTAGCAATATAAATGAATCACACACCACCCAAGACTTCTATAGAAATTTAAAGGAAAAATTGTCCCAGTATTGGCTGAAATGTGTAATCTGTAGTTCCGTAGGAATCATTACAATGTAGTCATTCAAAAATTGAATCACTTATGTGCTGTGTTTCATAAATACTTAAACACAATAGTCCCTGGCCTCAAGGAACTCTGTTAATGGTAATTCATTCATAAGTATGGCTCTACAATACCCAAGATATATTGATAAATGAAAAAAAAGTTGTGAAAATTTGTGTGTATAATCTGATTCATGGTCCAGTGGGTAGGACCCAGTGCTTTCACTGCCGGGGCTGGGGTTCAATCCCTGGTCCTGCAAGCATAGAACAACCGATAAAAAACAAAACCCAGAAAACTAGAGCCTTATGTATAGGAAAAATATGATGTAATATATACATCAAAAATACCATATCTTGGGAATAAGACTACAGGGATCTAGCTCTTTCATTGCAAATTTATCTGATAATTTTTTTACAATAAACCTATTTTGGGAAAAAGAATTTTAAACAAGAGGAAAGCACGTGACTCTGGAGGAAGCCCTGTACACTAGAGAATGGGGGAATTTTACATTCACACTTAGAAATCTAAAAGGCTGCAGTAGAATCACAACATGATTACTTAAGTACAGGATAAAAAGTGTTTCATGGCAATTCATCTTAAAGGATTCAGAAATTTTAGTCTATGCCATGCCTGGTACCACTACAAACTGGGTCCCCAGACCCAGGCAAGTAAGTGCTAATGAAGCCACATGTGGAGTAGACCAGTTCCAGCAGACACTGCACTTGAAATCAAGGGCAGTGATAAACCAGCAAAGGCTACCAGGCTGCTGAGAAGCTGCTTAATTAATCCATGCATGAATGAATGAATGATCCGTGACACTGGGAATGTTGGAAGAATGTATTCAACCCACTGGGCTGTTGAAGCTGGTATGACTTGTGAAATGCTAATCATTTGAAGAAGTTGACTAGAAATAAAGCCCCCAAAAAAATCTGTAGATTCATGTGTGTGATTCTCACAAATGTATTTCAGGAAAGAGAGTCATAGATGTGTTTCAGATATCTGATGGTTCATCACTTGAAAAAAAATGGGTAGACTTATTCTCTGTTGCCCTGGAGTAAGAATTATTAGAAGGTACAGGGAAGCAGATTTTAGTTTAAGATGGAAAAGAACTTTCCTACTTAGTTCACTACTGAAATTGCTGCCTTGCAAAGAAATGAACTTCTGGTCCCTGGAATTGTTTTAACAGTTGTTTTTAAAATGTAGATTTTGTTCTTATTCAGGTATGGTGAGCAGGAAGCTACTGCCGTTGAAAAAGATAGTGTTACAGTTTCCAAGAGGAGAGGGCACACCTTGCCACACAGGGACTCACAGGTAAGCATCAGGGTTGGTCAGGAGGCCGAAGGAGCAAGGGGAAGGCATGGGCGTGAGCCCTTATTGTGGTTCCATGTGCAAGGCAGGGTAAGCATACTCAGGATTGGCTAGTTTGAATAGTTTCAGCAGGCTCTGGGGTACAGAGGCTGTCCCAAGTTGTCTGGTACCTGGCTCTGGGGTGAGTAGGACAGGGAAATATTGATTGACATGGAAAGTAAGAGCCAGGTAAGGAAGGTGGGGGGCTCTGGATTGGTTGGTTTGCAAATGAAAGTCAGGCTCCTTGGGAGGAGTGGTTTGCCTTCTTTAGGAATTAGCTAACCGTGGTGAAGCAGTCCCTCCTCTGACAATAAGGCCTCAGTAAAGCATTAAGAATACAGAAAATAGGGCTTCCCTAGTGGTGCAGTGGTTGAGAGTCTGCCTGCCGATGCAGGGGACATAGGTTCGTGCCCCGGTCCGGGAAGATCCCACATGCCACGGAGCGGCTAGGCCCGTGAGCCATGGCTGCTGAGCCTGCACGTCCGGAGGCTGTGCTCTGCAACGGGAGAGGCCACAGCAGTGAGAGGCCCATGTACTGCAAAAAAAAAAAAAAAAAAAAAATAGAATACAGAAAATATAATCAATACACAGTCTAGATGACTATCCCAGAGATCTCATAAATATGGTTCCCACTGGATTAGAGACCAAACTAGATGTTTTCTAAAACTCAGTGATTCCGATTCATTCAGACAATTGCCGAGTCTCCAAATAAGTTAACTTGAAAACAAGGAAATAGGAGATGCAGGATCTCCAGGGATTTATACAAGGATTTGTCACATTAAAATTTGTGTTAACAATGGAACAGGATAGAAAGCCCAGAGAGGGCTTCCCTGGTGGCGCAGTGGTTAAGAATCCTCCTGCCAATGCAGCAGACACGGTTTCGAGCCCTGGTCCAGGAAGATCCCACGTGCTGTGGAGCAACTAAGCCCACGCACCACAACTACTGAACCTGCGCTCTAGGGCCCAAGAGCCACAGCTACTGAAGCCCGTGCTCCTAGAGCCCGTGCTCTGCAGCAAGAGAAGCCACTGCAATGAGAAGCCCGCACACCACAATGAAGAGTAGCCCCTGCTTGCCACAACTAGAGAAAGCCCGCGCAGCAACAAAAACCCAACGCAGCCAAAAATAAAATAAATTTTTTAAAAAAAAAAGAAAGCCCAGAGATAAACCCACTCACATATGGTCACCTTATCTTTGATGGAGGCAAGAGTATACGATGGAGAAAAGACAGCCTCTTCAATAAGTGGTGCTGGGAAAACTGGACAGCTACATGTAAGAGAATGAAATTAGAACACTCCCTAACACCATACCCATAAATAAACTCAAAATGGATTAAAGACCTAAATGTAAGGCCAGACACTATAAAACTCTTAGAGGAAAACATAGGAAGAACAGTCTATGACATAAATCACAGCAAGATCTTTTTTGATCCACCTCCTGGAGAAATGGAAATAAAAACAAAAATAAACAAATGAGACCTAATGAAACTTAAAGGCTTTTGCACAGCAAAGGAAACCATAAGATGAAAAGACAACCCTCAGAATGGGAGAAAATATTTGCAAACGAAGCAACTGACAAAGGATTAATCTCCAAAATGTACAAGCAGCTCATGCAGCTCAGTATCAAAAAAACAGCCCAATCCAAAAATGGGCAGAAGACCTAAATAGACATTTCTCCAAAGAAGATATACAGACTGCCAACAAACACATGAAAGGATGCTCAACATCACTAATCATTAGAGAAATGCAAATCAAAACTACAATGAGGTATCACCTCACACCAGTCAGAATGGCCATCATCAACAAATCTAAAAACAATAAATGCTGGCGGGGGTGTGGAGAAAAGGGAACCCTCTTGCACTGTTGGTGGGAATGTAAATTGATACAGCCACTATGGAGAACAGTATGGAGCGTCCTTAAAAAACTACAAATAGAACTATCATATGACCCAGCAATCCCACTACTGGGCATGTTCCCTGAGAAAACCATAATTCAAAAAGAGTCAAGTACCACAGTGTTCATTGCAGCATTATTTACAATAGCCAGGACATGGAAGCAACCTAGGTGTCCATCGACAGATGAACGGATAAAGAAAATGTGGCACATATATACAATGGAATATTACCCAGCCATAAAAAGAAATTGAGTTATTTGTAGTGAGGTGGATGGACCTAGAGTCTGTCATACAGAGTGAAGTAACTCAGAAAGAGAAAAACAAATACCATATGCTAACACATATATATGGAATCTAAGAAAAAGAAAAAAAAGGTCATGAAGAACCTAAGGGCAAGTAGGGAATAAAGACACAGACCTACTAGAGAATGGACTTGAGGATATGGGGAGGGGGAAGGGTAAGCTGTGACAAAGTGAGAGAGTGGCATGGACACATATACACTACCAAACGTAAAATAGATAGCTAGTGGGAAGCAGCTGCCTAGCACAGGGAGATCAGCTCGGTGCTTTGTGACCACCTAGAGGGGTGGGATAGGGAGGGTGGGAGGGAGACTCAAGAGGGAAGAGATATGGGGATATATGTATACATATAGCTGATTCACTTTGTTATACAGCAGAAACTAATACAACATTGTAAAGCAACTCTACTCCAATAAAGATGTTAAGAAAAATAAAAAAGTACAGCAAAGAACCAAGGAAAAATAAATAAAATATAAAATGATATATTGCAAAAAAAATTTTTGTGTTAATTCTGAAAAGGGGAGATGATACTATAGTTTATTGAGGAATGTAGTGCTAGTTCAACACGGTAAATAAGAGATTTCACACAGTTTTGTGAGTAGACAGAAGTGACTTACCAGTGATGAACAAGAAACAGTGAGATTGTATATTTGGGGATAAATTGTATGATGGTCTCCTAGGTCTTATTTAAGGTCACACAGAGATCTCTGAAGTGCCAGTCCAATGTGTGGTCACAATCAAAAGCATATGTAAAATGTTATTATCAGAAAGGGTTTTGAAAATTAAGCAGAGAATCTTATCAACCATAATAAGAAACAAGACACAAAACTTGTCCTTCCTGACCTATGTTTGGTTCACTTATTGCATTTCTGGTGAAAAGGTGAGTTGAAGAAGCTCAAGGAAGAAGAGCACGAGTGACCCAGAGAAGGCACACAAGACACAACAGCCTTTCGGTCTGGAAGTCAAGGCTGAGGAGGAACGTTACCCCAATCTATAAAATCGTGGTGAGTGTGGATGGGTGCGGTGAACTTGGACTTGCTGTCAAATTCCAAAACACTAAAAATTAAGGCAGCAACCCTTGAAACTTAAGGAAAAGAATATTTAGAGGCAAAAAGCTCCATATTATCTTCATGCTGTGTAAGAAACAGGATTGCGAGGTGGTATAGGGAGATGTTTTGAAACTGAATTGTTAAACGAGAAGGCATGTTGGAGACCATTTGTCCAAATCCTCACTCCCGCCATGGGGAAAGCGGCCCAAGAGAGGTTAGGTGTCTTTGGCAAGGTGATACAGTAAAATCCAGGTAATTGAATATTCATTAAATAAATATAAGCACTTACTCCTTCAGGCACTGTATAAAGTTCATTCTACACTGCCATGTGATTAGACAAATCCGTTAACAATTTCTAAAGGAAAGGTTTCTAAAGGGTTTTTGATAGAAGCTAGGAATCTAGGAGTATATCTGCTTTAACGCTGAGAACATGAAAGATAGTTTAGCAGTCCTACAAAACACATACTAATACAACTGTCCAAGACTGAACAAAGGCCAGGATAGATCATTAGAGAGATTCACATTTGATTACCCTTATTCAGTGGCTGGTTCTTATAAAGGTGCCAAAAATGATGAAATAAATATCTGCCTTTCGGGATTATCTGTGCGACAGCTCTCCATTAGCATAAATAAACAGCAGTTAATGATTCACTGACTGTCATTCCTGGGTCATGTGCAGACATGGAGGTGTGGCCTCAAAGACAATTAATGAGAAAACATGTTTTTTGGCCTTATGTTACATTGTTGTAATTAGATTGGACTATGTACACTGAGGCTTAGAAATTTACAATACTTGATACTAAAGAAGGGGCTTCCCTGGCGGTCCAGTGGTTAGGACTCCATGCTTCCACTGCAGGGGGCGAGGGTTCGATCCCTGGTTGGGGAAACAGGACCCCGTGTGCTGTGTGCGGTTAATTAAAAAAAAAAAAAAACTAATGAATTTTACTACAACGTGTCTTCTGTCGGCATTCCTGAATTTTTTCCTGGACCTTGTTCCTCCCATTAAACTCATTTTTAGAAAAGGCTCAGTATTTGATGGACTTTACAGATTCAGACTTTATGAAGATTCAAACAATGAAGCCCATCTTTTTAAAACAATGTTTGGGGAATTCCTTGGTGGTCCAGTGGTTAGAATCCGGTACTTTCACTGCCGGGGCCCGGATTCAATCCCTGGTCGCGGAATGAAGATCCCGCAAGCATCGTGACGTGGCCAAAAAAAAAAAAAAATTTTTTTGAAGGATACTTTAAAACAAATATAATAATAGAAGTTAAATTACAGGGAAAATGTTTAAACTCATCACAAGAACAATGTTCCCACATTTTAGAAGCATACATATATCTTCCTGTAAGCAATTGTCACACTAGTTATAAAACAGTTCCTGCCTATTTGTTAAGGATTTTGGAAAATAAGATTGGTATACTTACTGGCATAACTTATATATTATCCATAACTCTTCTCAGAAATGGTGGTAGAACCCAAATAAGCTCTTGAAATCTCAACATGATACAGTAAATTTTCTTTTTGATTCTTTTGGGAAGACTGAACTTATTCATTCAACAAATATTTTTCAGCATCTACTATGTGCCAAGCACAAGGCTGGGCTAGATGGAAAGATGAGTAAGGCAGTCTTCACCTTGAAGGAAGCACATGACCATGCTTATGGCTCCATAACATGTATGCTCCACCAGCAGGAACAGAAGGAAATTGACATAGACTTGTTTTATCTAGCATTACAGTGAAAATATGTCACGGTAACAAGTAGACTAGAATCATTCTGTATTTCAGTCAGATGCTCAGTTGGTGGGGTTTCTACTTGAATAACCCAAACCTTCATTCCCAAAAGAACCCAGTAGTCAATTATCTTGTTTTTCTGTTTGTTTGTTTCTATGGTTTCCATTAACCCTTAACGTTGGTCATGGAAATCCTAAAGACACCCCAGAAAATCCCCCATGTTCCAGATGTAGTCCTCCTTGTCCCCATTGTGTAGCAGCAACTCACTTTCCCTTCGGTAATTAAGGTCAATCACTTTAGTCATTAGAGTAACACTTTTTCTGCCTGTTGGTTCAATGGCATGAGGAACCCAAAATGGCCAGGTGGAAGCCTCACCATCCAATCTAATAGAACCACTGTTATTTCCACTGGTGGAAAGATTTTCTCTTTGGGGACGAAGACCTCCCAGCCAGCAGAGCTCTCATCAGGATGACAAGTGAAAATTACCTGTGAGTGAGTTATTGGGTATAACAGTAAGAAGAGCCACTCCTACTTTCACCCCTTGATTCTGGACCATGTGTTCCGGTTATGTTCTGGAGACAGCAGGGTTCTTCCCCAAGGGGCACCTGCCTCCTCTTTAATCAAGGAGCTTTGGGTCTGTGAATTGACTTACATTTGGAAACTGGATAAGATGCCCTGACTGTCCACGGTGGTGACTCAAGTCAGGTGTTTGGCTACCAGACCTGAAGTTTTCCCCTCATATAGATCAAGCAGTACTCTAATAGACTGTCTACCTGTTTTATTCCTAGGAGTAGCATGATAAATTAACCACCATCAAAGATCTCTGCAGGCCAAGGCATTCTGATTACCCCTCACAGTAGATGCATCCAATTTGTCTTTGGTGATTAAGTGCTGCCACTACCCCTGCCACTCTGAGATCCATTATCCCCATTAGAATTGGAAAGACTGTATCAGTGGTAGTACCTTTTACCTGTCTTACCAAGGAAAGCAACTACAGAGATCTCCTTTGAGAGAGCTTGCAGGGGCTCCACTCATGAATGCAATTCTCAATGCTTTAGTGAAGGAGATGTGCTCTGGGCCTTGTCATGGAGCATAGCTTGGGGGTCAGGAATGAACAATGATGTGATGAGAACAGTAAAGAAATATTTTTTACCATCTTCTGGGCTCCGTTCACAATTGAATAATTTTTTCCTAATAATACAGACTTTTTAGATTTTGCAGATCTTTTAGAGCATGGCAGAAGATTACAGAAAGATATTAGGGTATTTCTTGAATCAAAGCCTCAGGAGGGCCAGAAACCAGGAAAGTTTCTGGATTCCTGAGCTGCATTCATGTGTGTCTCTTCTTTTTAAAATTTTGCCATCATTATGACAAAATTCCCATCCTCAGTCTTGGATTCTCCATTCACATTCTAGAAAAAGAAGCTGAGAGAATTCCCTGGCGGTCCAGTGGTTGGGACTCTGCGCTTCCACTGCAGGGGGCACGGGTTCGCTCCCTGGTAGGGGAACGAGGATCCCACAAGCTGCATGGCACAGCCAAAAAAAAAAAGTTTAAAAAGAAGCTGATTTCTCTTTCTCCTATTTTATCAATTTTCCTGGAGCCTCTACCGACCAAAGCCAAATTCAGTTTCAGATTCAAAGGCATGCTTTTAACTGGCCAGTTAGCAAGTATTTTAAAGAGCAAATACCTTTCACATCAGTTTCCACAAATGTATCCAACATCACGCTTTAAACTGGGAACAGTGCTTGGGGAATTACACAGTGGTATGTATAAACCTGAACAGGCTATACTCACAAGGAAAAATATGTGATTTATCTAAGCATAGTAAATACTTCAGAGTTTAGATTTCAGAGTAGGAATGTCTCATGTAAACAGTAGCAGTGACTTTCCCTATAGCAAAATTTCTAAGCATGAGAATACATCAAATTTTTGTAAAGAACATTTGCTCAGTAATATCTTTGCCCTTTTATTTATAGGGTAGAAGAGGGAAGAAATTTGAAAAACATACTTATACTACCTTCTCTTTTCTCATATCCTTTTCCTTACCATAAAATAAAATTACCGTGCACTGAATTTCAAGACCAATGCCATATCACTAAAGCTGTCAAGGTTTTGCAAATTTACACCATGACAATTCAGTGCTCCTTGACTGGCAGACTTCTCTCTGGGTGTGGGTATCCCTGAAGCCTCCCAGATCCCTGTGTCATACTGCTTCTGAACCACACAGTAGCCAGGCCTTTAAAGGAGAAACGTAAAACTCATACAGTCAGATGAAACAGATTTGTGCTCTGTTAACTCTGTCTTCACTTTTGCCTACAGAATGTAGGGTTCTTGAGGCGCCTGACATATATTGTTTTTAAACCAGCTCCATCATTTCAAAAGCAAATGGTAGGAATATTTGCTGAGAAGAACATACCTGAAACATTACATTCTGATCCATGGGCAGTGAAGATTCCATTTTCCTGTTCTTTTCCACCTGGGTTTTGGTTCTTATCCCTGCTGTACCCTCTGATTAATACTTATTAAGGTTGTAGTTTCGTGGTTTTTGGCTGCCACTTCCTGCCAAAGCTACTTGGTATCTCTGTATATCTAAGAGGGTCCCATCAACTTATGCCCTTCCTTTTTTCCTTTTCTCATCTACTATGTTGATTGCACTTGAACTCAATGAACTTTCAGTCCCTGGATTCCTTTATTTTAATCAATGGAGCTTTCTAACTTAATTGGCACACTAAGCAAGCCAGACCTGCAAGCCAGACCTGCATGTTTGATTAACCATACTGCTAGTCGTCGTTAGCCTGGAAAAAGTGTTCCAACTTCCAGACCTTTGGGAAAATCAAAGTGAGTTCGAAGGACCAGTTTGTAGAAACATGAACCAATCTGGACAAGCCCAACTATTTTGGGAAGTAGATAGCCTCAGGTATACAGTTATGGATTAGGATTAATCATAATCCTATTTATGACATACTTTCCTCAATGGTCCTTAGGTGGCCTCTTCCAGTAGATATGATTCTATTGGTATAGATATAAATATAGTTGTAAATATAGATAAGCACCCATGAACTCACCATCTAAAGCAAAAATTAAGACCTTGACAAATTATGTCACTTAGAACAACAGAAATTTATCCTTTTCTAGTTCTGGATGGTAGAAATACAAAAATATGTCCAATCTCTGTCTCTGTCTTCACATGGCCTTCTCTGTGTGTTTCTCTGTCTCTTCTCTTATAAAGACATCAGTCATTTTGGATTTAAGGTCCACCCTACTCACGTATGATGTCATCTTAGTGAATTACATCTGCAAAGTCCAAATAAGGTTTCAGGAGTCAGAACTTCAGCATACTTTTTGGGGGACGCAGTTCAACCTATAACAGTATATAAGTGTCCAAATTTAGAAGAAAATGCCAAACCATTTCCCAAAGTAGTTAAAAAATGTACACTCCCACGAGCATTGAAAAAACTTGGTATTATCAGACTATTTAAATTTTTACCAACGTAATGAGTGTAAAATGGTATGTCATTGCAGTCTGGATTTATACTTCCAAACTAATAATTATGGTAAACATTTCTCCATATATTTATTGCCCTTATATTTCTTCTTCTTTTTTTTTTTTTCCTGTTGGGCTACTTATGCTTTTTTTGTTTTCTTTTACTGATCTGTAGGAGTTCTTTGCATATTCATACCAATCCTTTGCCAGTTTTATGTATTTTGAATATCTTATATATATAACTTTTCACTTTCTCTAAGGTAACTTTGATGAACAAAAGTTCTTAATTTTATATAGTAATATTTATCAGTCTTTTATGGTCAATATTTTTTGTGTCTTCTTTACAATATCTTTCCCTATGCCAACATCTTAACTGTGTCTATCTCTAATTTTCTACAATGAATTTAAAATATATTTTGGGGGGATGTCTGTTCAATCTACCAATAATCAAGAGAAGATTGTTGAAATCTCCCATTACAGTGGTAAATTTACCCATTTCTGTCTGTCGTTCCATCATTTTTGTTTCATGAATTTGGCATCCCTTTGCTTATTACATACATAGATGCTATGCATCTTTTTGCTGTTGGCTTTAGATCCATTTTATCTAATACTACTGTAGATAAACCAACTTTATTTTGATTAGTATTTTCCTGATGTATCATTTTGCATTCATTTATGTACAGCCTTTGCATTTTCCTTATGCTTTAGGTTTGTCTCGTGTTAGCAGCACATACTTGGATTTTTTTTTTATAAATTTATTTTTTATTTATTTTTGGCTGTGTTGCGTCTTCATTGCTGCGCGTGGGTTTTATCTAGTTGCAGCTAGTGAGGGCTGTTCTTCATTGTGGTGCGTGGGCTTCTCATTGCAGTGGCTTCTCTTGTTGCAGAGCATGGATCTAGAGCGCAGGCTCCGTAGTTGTGGCACATGGGCACAGTAGTTGTGGCTCACAGGCTCTAGAGCACAGGCTCAGAAGTTGTGGTGCATGGGCTTAGTTGCTCCGTAGCATGTGGGATCTTCCTGGACCAGGGCTCAAACCCGTGTCCCCTACATTAGCAGATGGATCCTTAACCACTGCACCACCAGGGAAGTCCCCATGCTTGGATTTTTAAAAAAATCCAAATTGTCAATCTTTTTCTTAAACTGATTAATTTAGTTCATGTATATTTGCTGTAATTATTTATATATTTGGACCTGTTTCTGTGATCTTAATATTTTATTTCAGTCTGACCCACTTTTTCTATACTTACTGTTAACCATTTCTTTAATAGGTATATATTCCCCAAATGAGAGCTTTATTGTACCCTCATATCTCTTCATCTCTACTCCCCAAATCTACATCATGTTATTACCTACACTTTAATGCCAGCTTATTGGGAATATGTGTTCTTTTTTCTTTAGTCATAGCTATTCTTTTAAGTCAAACAAATTTTACCAGTGGACTTGATCAACTTTACTTCACATATCTCTTGCAATATCTGCTAGATTTTCTCTCCCCTTATTTATGCCCTTGGTCCAAAACAGTTTCCAATGTAGTCTTTGTGTGATAAATTTTCTGGAGACTTCTATGCCTGAGAATATTTTTTAATCATGCCCTTGCTTTTGAGTGGCAGACTGGACATAGGAAAGAGGCTGTTTCTGATTTCTGTTCCCTCAATATTTTGAAAATACCACTCCACTATCTTCTTGAATCACTTGTTGCTGTTGAAAAATTTGATGTCAACCTGACTTCTGTCCTCTTTTTGTGATCTTCTCTTTCCCTTTGCAGTATTTTAGAATTTTCTCTGCTTCTTTGAAATTCTTAATTTTACTATAAAATTTCCTGGTATGGATTTTTTCATTATTACTCCTCTATAACCCTTTCAATCTTTCATCTTTTATAATTACAGAAATTATCTCAATTTCTCCTCACATTTCTTCCTCTTCATTTTTATTTTTCCTCTCTTTCTAGGATTCTTATTAGCCACATGGTAGTACTCCTACTTCTATCTTCCAAATAACCTAGATTTTAAAAAATATTTTTTGTCTTTGTCCTTTCCTCCTTCCTCTGGAAGATTTCCTTCACCTGGTCTCCCAAGTTGCTAATTTGTTCTGCAGCCCTATCCATTCTGTTATTTATCCATCTGATGGGTTCTTTTCAGCTATTATGTTTTTCACATCTAAGATTTCTTATCAGTTTGTTTTCTTGTTTTTGTTTATCTTGCCATATATTCTTTTATCTCTTTGTATGTTTATTGGGCCAAAATTAAATTAGAGTCATTTGTTTTCATATGTATACTTGGATTCTGTAATCTAATATGTTATTTTTCACTTCAAATA
Organism: Aethalodelphis obliquidens; assembly: GCF_003676395.1. Lineage (NCBI taxonomy): Eukaryota > Metazoa > Chordata > Mammalia > Artiodactyla > Delphinidae > Aethalodelphis > Aethalodelphis obliquidens. The sequence goes on along the minus strand of NW_020837960.1, from coordinate 16,820,078 downwards.
GTTGTGCTTCTCAAATCTCATGTTACTTGGATGTGTAAATTCATTTTCCCCTGGAGGTAGAGGTTTCTCTGTCTGGTAATGCATAGAGAGGAAGGCCAGTCCTAATTAGGTCATTCCCAGGCAGCCCCAGTTAGCCCAGAGGGTGGGGTGGATTAGGCCCAAGGTGGGGAAAGAAGCCTGGGCACAAGAAAACCAGGGTCACTCATTCCCCACCACAAAACACTGAAGTCAGGACTTTACTCTTTGTCTTTCAGGGATCTTCAGCATTAGAAGGAGACTGTCTTGGACTGTAATTTGCCAGCCCTGGGGGTTTGGAGGGGAAGGGGAAACAAACCCAAAATAGTCCTCATTGGATTAGTCCTCATTCCAAGCACAATTATTGAATCTAAAGTTGTGAATCTAATTTGTTGCGTATCACTGGGAGGCCAGTCCCTGGCAGATTACCCATCAAGGGGCAAGATTTGTGCTAACATTCTCTTTCAGTGAGTATCAGGAAATCTCCTTTGTCCAGTTTTTCAAGAATTTCCCAATTCCATCCCTTCACATTTCTTCTTCTGTGATTCTTTTCCCTCTCCTACTTCTTCAGACATCTATTAAGGCCTCCTGCAGGTCAGGCACTGTGCTAGGTCCGGATTCTGACAGATGTGAAGAGCAAATGTTCTTCAAAAATTAAAAAGGGGGAACAGAAGTGGGACCAAGGCTAGAACATTAAAGACAAATTTGGCCTCCTTTCCCTGGCAGCAAAGCAAGGAGAGAGGTGCTGCCTTCCTCTGAGGTGGAACCTAGAGATGGTGATGGAAAGGTGTTCTAAGCCAGTGGTTCTAACTTTGGCTTCTCCTAGAACCACCTGGGGAGCTTTTTAAAATCCTAATGTCCAGACATACACAGTGTCAATTAAATCATAATCTGTGGGGCTGGAACCCAGGCATCAATATTTTTAAAATTCTCCAAGTAAACCCAATATACACCCACGTTTGAGAACTACTGCTTGACTATACAGGCAGGCACCAGGTTTAGAATCAGGAGTCCTGGGTTAAATGCCATTATGGGTTGAATTGTCCCCAAAAATTCCTATGTTGAAATTCTAACCCCCAGTTCCCTAGAATATGACTTTATCTGGAGATAGGATCTTTACAGCGGTAATCAAGTTGAAACGAGTTCACTAAGGTGGGCCAATATGACTGGTGTCCTTAAAAAAGAGGAAATTTGGAGACAGACATGCATACAGAGAGTGAAGACAGCCATCTACAAGCCAAAGAGAAAGGCCTGGAAAAGATCCCTCCCTCACAGTCCTCTCGGAGGAACCAACACCACCTTATTTCAGACTTCTAGCCTCCAGAACTGTGAGACAATAAATTTATGTTGTTTAAGCCACCCAGTTTTGGGTACTTCATTATAGCAGCCCCCTCAAAATAATACAAATTCCGATGTAGCCATGCTTCAACTATGCAAATAACTTCTCTTAGGGTGCTTCAGTTACCTTATCAGGAAAACAGAGGATAAACCCTCCCTTGCAGGGCTGCTGAGAAGTTTAAACGAGATAAGGTAAATGAAGAGCACCCAGCACCCACATTGGAACACAGTAAGTGCTCAGTAAATGCTAGCTGAGTCTGAGTCTTTCCTGCTTGAATAAACCAAATAGCTCTTTCAGCTTACCCGACTGTGGTCAGCTCGGCAGCCTGGGGATGCAGCCTGCTACCGACAGGATCCGCCCTAGGCCCTCAGAAAACAGTGAAAGGCTTTGCCGGCTCTGGGCAACTCCTTTCCACCCTGTGTCTTGGCCTAGGGAGACCCTAAGCTTTGTCTTCAACCCTGTGTAGCAAGCAGTCCTTGCTCCACTTGCTCCAGAGGACGGCCTCTAGGAGGCGCACTGTCTTCAGAGCTCGGGCCTGGACTCGCCCCTCGGGCGGAAGGAACGCGGAGAGTGGATCTGAGGCCCGGCAGAGGGCGCGCCTCCAGCTGTCCCGCTTCTTCCCCATGGCAGTTTGCTCACAGTAACTCGGGAAAGCGGAAACGCTCACTTTCCAGGGCTTCGCTGAGCGTGCCCTGATGCCCAGTGTGCTACATCACTTACTCTGGACAGTCCTGTTCTTTTCTCACAAATGAGTAAGTTAAGGCTCAGAGAGGTTAAGTAAGTGGCCAAGAGCACACAGCTAGTGGAATAGAACCCAGCTCTGCCTGACTCCAAAAGCAGCACAACACTTTTGTGGCCAGAAGCCCCAAGTGTCCAGCTCTCCAGCGGGGACCAAGTGACTTGCAGGCCTAGTCATGGGCCCAGCAGAAGACCCCAGGGACAAGAGGGCCAAAACAGCTTTTATTAATACTTGCCTTTTCTCCTCAGATCCTGCTGCTGCTTCTGCAGCCCTAGGTATGTCTGTCTCTCTTTGCATCCACTGGTGATTTTTTATTATTATTATTTATTTGTTTTTTACCGCCCTAATTCTGAAGGTGAAGGTGTTGAGGGTTAATTCCTTTTCCTTCTTTTCTCCTGTTCTCTATCCCTCAGGATGGTTGATTTTCACAGTCACTTCAAAGGAGTATATAGGACAGTGTAGGAGCAAGTGTTTTTTTTTTATTGCCTCTCCATTGAAGGAGTCAGGACACATTAAAAAACAACAGTAGTAACTACATGTAATTGACTGCTGATGTCTACACTGCTGGCCAACGGCAGAGTTTTTCCTCCAAGACATGGTCTCCTGTGCCAGAGAAAATAACTACTGTTAATTTGATGTTTTGTGTCACTGAATTTGTACTCTGCGGCTGTCCAGGTGATATTCTCCAGCTCCTTCCTGCAGTCATCCATCCACCTACCATCCTGACAATAGTTCAGGGCCCACAACATGCAAACCATGGAGGAGTGTACCTTGCTAGGTATCTGCAGTTGTGATCCAGCAGGGCAGCGCTGACAGGAGAACTGGCACCAAATGCATATTCAGAAAACACTCTTTAATGCAGGACATACTCATGAAAAAGATGCCAGTTCTTTCTGGATGTTTTGTTGTTTGGTCTTGTAGCAATTCTTTTTAAGAGTATAGGAGTGATTACAGGAGCAGCTGGAGGCTGGAATTCTGGTCCTCTCTATTGCACTCACCAACCCCAGATTGAGCCTGTGGACAAGGCCCTTGGCTTCTGTGTTTGTAAAACAAGGAACACAGGCTCCTTTCTGACTCTGCTGGTCTCTCATGTCACAAGCTGGTGTTGAGACTTCCCTGGTGGCGCAGTGGTTAAGAATCCGCCTGCCAGTACAGGGAACACGGGTTCGAACCCGGGTCCTGGAAGATCCCACATGCCGCGGAGCAACTAAGGCCATGTGCCGCAACTACTGAACCTGCGCTCTAGAGCCCGCGAGCCACAACAACAGCCCATTTGCCACAACTTCTGAAGCCCGCGTGCCTGGAGCCCGTGCTCCACAAGAAGTGTTGCAAGCTGGTGTCATCAACTGCTACAGCTTTGAAACAACTTTAACATCTCTCCTGCACACACTAAAGTTCACAAGCATAATGCTGTGTGCAAGGTGAACTGTATTGAGATCCCTGGAAAAAAGACTCCAGGGCCGAGACAGCCTTCCTGTCCCCCACCCCTTGCTGTGCATTTGTTCTATAGGTTAGTGGCCTCAGGGAGGCCCGCCTGCCTCTGAGGCCCTCCCTAGCCCTTGTTCAAATGTGCCATCACCAATATCTAAGTAAATGTGACTGGGTGTCATGGAGAACGAAGACACTTGAAAGGTGCTAGTGGGTGAAAGTCATAATAGAAGAAAAGAAAGTCTACAGAACAATTCCGGTGCCTTGGGTAGTGCTGATGAATCAAATCTTCAGGCCTCAGCACCCTTTCCTTCTCCCTGTGCGTGGCCGAGCACCCTTCCCCAGCCTGGTGCCCAGTGTCCTCATCCATCCATCCAAAGCTGCAGGAGCAGGAAGAGCACAGTGTCCAGAAGGAGGCAGCACAAGAGGCAGGGGCTGGCTCCACCCATCAGAAGCTCTGTCCATGTGGGTGAGTCGCCTGGTCTCCAGGCCCAGCGTCCTTGTCTGTAAAACGAGGATAGTAATGTCCAGTGCACAGAATTCCTACTGGGCACAGGAAGTGATGGGTGTAAAACACAAGCATGTGGTATGTGGTAAATCTTTTTTGTAAAGAGTGTTTCCTCCCCTGAGGTACCTGTATTTTGCCAGGGCACAAAGTCCAGTCAAAGGAATGACCTTGTACAGTAGATTGCAGGTCATAACCAGGAAGGAAAATGTATTTGGAGGGATTGGTCATCTTTCCATTGTCATTGTATCCCGGCAAGGGGGCAGCTACTGAACAGAGACCTGTTCTGAGACTAGAATCTCGTAATAATGATGAGAGTAGAATACTGCTTCCCTTACATTTGTAAAATGATTTAGAATTATCAATGAATTCTTATTTGACTCTGAGAGTGCCCCTTTAGACAGGACAGATATAGTATGTCCTTTGCAGGGATGTGGAGGTTGGAGCTCACAGAAGTGAGGTGACTCGCTAGGAAGTGACTTGAGCCCAGGGGCTTGACTCCTCTGGATTCCAAACTCAGTGCTCTTTCCACCATGCCCCCAACTACAAGTGTGAAATATTGACACTTGGCCAGACTGTTAGAGAGCCACAGATGACACATCACATTGTGTCCCACAGTGGCCAGTGCAGCTTTCCTGCAGGAGCACATCACCAACTTCCTGCTGGGAACTAGTGTGGTTTTTACCCACAGCTTTACTTCCCAGCAACTTTACTTCCCAGCAACTTCTCCAGAACATATTTGCCCCATACCGTGGATAGAAGTGAACTTTTGATCTTGCCCAGCAAGTTGGCTTCTCCTCCATCCTCCCCTTTCCAGTGCACAGCACTGCATCTGTCCTTTTCTTTCTCCTAGAGACCTGCCCCTCACCCACACATCCCATACTCTGTCCTGGTCCTTCCTCCAGTGAAATATAGCTCCATGCTCGCTCTCTCTCCACTGCTCTAATCCAAACCACTTTCTTTTGTCTGACTTCAACTTGCATCTAATCCCTGGGAGAGCTTTTGTTGAAACTCAGATTGCAGGGCCCCACCCCCAGAGTTTCTGATTCAGTGGGTCTGGAATGGGGCCTGAGAATGAGCATTTCTGATGCTGCTGGAGTCCACACTTTGACAACCAAATAACTGTAATAGCCTCCAGATGCCACTGAACTTCCCTCCAGTCCTTTCTCTGCATAGCAGTCCAAGAGATCTTTGCAAAATCTCGGTTGGATCATATCACTTCCTTGCTGTCTTAGTCTGTTCAGGCTTCTATAACAAAATACCATAGACTGGGTCGTGTATAAACAACAGAAATTTATTTCTCACAATTCTCAAGGCTGAGAAATTCACGATCAAGGTGGCGGCAGATTCTGTGTCTAGTAGGGCCCACTCCGTTGTTCACAGATGGCTGTGTTTTCTCTTGTCCTCACATGGTGGAAAGGGCGAGGGAGCTCTTTTATAAGGGCACTAATCCCATTAATGAGGGTGGAGCCTCATCACTTTCCAAGGGCCCCACCTCCCAATACTGTCACATTAAGTGTTAGGATTTCCACATATGAATCTAGGGGAGACACAAACATTTGGTCTATAGCACTTGTCTAAAACCCTTCATGGCTTCTCATTGCACTCAGAAAGGGAACTGTGTCTGTCTTGTATCCCTTTGTGCTGGCACAAAGCTCCTTCAAAGTTCATGCCACCCTCCAATTGCCTTCATCTACAGCCTCCTTGTTCCTTAAGGACTTGAGTACTGAGCTCACTATCTTCATTTTCACCAACCATTTCTGTCACTATGTGGGGAATGATCTATCTAACACTTTGGCCTCTATGTTCCTGACCTCACCTTGAGTGATCTGTAGGTTTCCATCCTGGGGGTCATATGCTTGACCTTGTCGTCACTTCTAAGTCCCAATTTGAAGCCCCTCATTTCTTTTTTTCTTTTTTTTAACATCTTTATCGGAGTATAATTGCTTTACAATGTTGTGTTAGTTTCTGCTGTATAACAAAGTGAATCAGCTATACGTATACATATATCTCCATATCCCCTCCCTCTTGCGTTTCCCTTCCACCCTCTCTATCCCACCCCTCTAGGTGGTCACAAAGCACAGAGCTGATCTCCCTGTGCTATGCGGCTGCTTCCCACTAGCTATCTATTTTACATTTGGTAGTGTATATATGTCCATGCCACTCTCTCACTTCGTCCCAGTTTAACCTTCCCCCTCCCCATGTCCTCAAGTCCATTCTGTATGTCTGGTCTTTATTCCTGTCCTGCCCCTAGGTTCATCAGAACCATTTTTTTTTTTTTAGATTCCATATATCTGTGTTAGCATACGGTATTTGTTTGTCTCTTTCTGACTTCCTTCACTCTGTATGACAGACTCTACGTCCATGCACCTCACTACAAATAACTCAATTTCATTTATTTTTATGGCTGAGTAGTATTCCATAGTATATATGTGCCACATCTTCTTTATCCATTCATCTGTCAATGGACACTTATGTTGTGAAGCCCCTCACTTCTGACCACCTCTTTCTTTCCTTCTGGCTTATTGGTTCTAATGCTCGCATCCCAGCAATTCTCTGACCTCATCAATGCCCATGATTCATTGGCCTTATCATTTTTTCATCACCCATCATAGCTTAGGTTAAATGGCATATTTTTAAAAGCACTTCCTTATAAATACCACTAACTCTCAGCTGTCCCCTACTCTATTCCTATACCCAATCACCCAAAAAAGAACACCAGCTGGGGTGAGTGTTCTCACTTTAATTCATGGCCACAGATCATAAAAGTCCCTGCATACTGCCCACAAATCCTATATATTTCCCTTCCTACTTAAGCGGTGGTCCTAGACCAACAGCACAGACATCACCAGGGAGTTTTTGCACATGCAGAAGCTCAGGCCCCACCCAGACCTACTGAATCAGGATCTGCATTTTAACAAAGTCCCCAGGTAATTAATTTCCGCATTAAATGTTCAGAAGCGCTGTCCTAGTGGTTTGCTTTCTTGGATCACCAGAAATTCATTCATCATCTTTCTCTTTCTCCTCAAACCTTCTGAATCCCTGTGGCCCATCACTCAGCCTCACACTTCATTGAGAATCCCAGAAGCAGTCATACTGAATTCATCTTCCCATCACATCTTCAACCTGCTTCCACATCCCATCTTCACTCCCGTTACAATGAGAGAAGGGTCCCAGCTCTGCTGGAGGCCGTTGCCCTTCATTAGCCTCTGGATTTCATCCCTCTCTCTCCTCCATCCTTGAATCATGAGATGCTCCTTGGCTACTGGACGTGTTCTAGTTCCAGCTTAAAAGACTCTTCCCTGATCCCACATCCTACTCCTACTGCCCACTTTTTGGCTTCCCAGGTCCCCTTTCCTCCAGTATTCTCATGGCTCACTCCCTCTCTTTAGGTCTTTGCTCAAATGTCGGTTCAGTGGAGAGGCCTTCTCTGACCACCCTTTATAAAATCACACACACACACACACACACACACACACACACACTCTTTAATTATTTTTATAACCCTTATCTCCACCTGGTATGTTCTCTATTTCTTTAGTGTTGGTCTCCCCACACTGGAATGTAAGCTCCAGGGAGCAGGGTCTTTTTCTGTTTTGTCTCCCCAGGGCCTGACAGTCACTCTTGTTGCATAAATAAGGTCTAGGCTGGAGTGCCGCATACCAGGAAGAGACAGAGCTTACCAAGAAGGGCCCTGGAAGGCCAAGACCTCAGAGACCCCTTCATTTGATAAGAAGTGATGGGACAAATAATATGTCTTTTTCATTCTTCATCTCTTTCTTAGGGTTCATTTATTGCAAGGATATAGAAATGTACTTGTCATGTCAAGTGAAAAAGAGGGAGACAGTTCTTATAAGCAGAGTCTCACTGAATCCCAGTGGGGAATTCAGAGGGGCCTCAGCAGATGGAAGGTCAGCAGATGGCCTCCAGTGATTCATTCTCCCCTCCCTGTATTCCTGCCCTGGTGCACAGGCCTCCTACACTGAACAGGCCTGACCTGTGAGTAACCAACAGGATTGTGGAAACGACAGTGTGTGTGTGGCTTCTGAAGTTAGATCATAAAAGACACTGTCTTAGGTCGCTTGCCCCAGGGGAAGCCAGCTGCCATCTCCCGAGGACACTCAGGAGTTCCCAGGAGAGGAACTTGGGGAGGAGCCAAGGCCTCCCGTCCACTACTTGCCAACCTCGAGAGCAGCCCCCTTGGAAGTGGACCCTCCAGTCCTCCTCAAGCCTCTCTGTCTCTGCCACTCCTTTCTCTGCTCTCTTGCTTACTGTGGCCAAATGCTCTGTTGTCTGTACCATTCTCCCACTTCTCTCTGCAGATGACCTTTTCTGCTTACCTTTTTTTTTTTTTGCGGTACACAGGCCTCTCACTGTTGTGGCCTCTCCTGTTGCGGAGCACAGGCTCTGGACGCGCAGGCTCAGTGGCCATGGCTCACGGGCCCAGCCGCTCCGCGGCATGTGGGATCTTCCTGGACCGGGGCACGAACCCGCGTCCCCTGCATCGGCAGGCGGACTCTCAACCACTGCGCCACCAGGGAAGCCCCTCTGCTTACCTTTTAACATACAAATGGCAAAACATCATTGTTGGTCTACATCATGGGGCCAACTTTTTTCTATAAAGGGCCAGGTAGTAAATAATTAGACTTTGCAGGTCCTGTGCTTTCTGTTGCAACTCTTCAACTTGACTCTGCCTTTGTAGTGCACAAGCAGCCATGGACAATACCTAAGTGAATGGGTGTGGCCGTGTGCTAATAAAATTTTATTTACAAAGTCAGGCAGTGAGCTGTATTTGACTCTACAGTCGTGGATTGCCTACCTCTGGGTCTTCAGGACATCGCAGCTCCAGGGCCCAGTACCATGTAATGGGCTACGTCTGAGGCTGGTGTCCACTGTTGGCAAATCAATATTGGCCAAATAGCCGCAGTGAGACCCGATGGGTTAAGGGAGGAGCAGGGGCAAATTTTCCAAGAAAGAAATGGTGCCAATCAGGAAATAATGTGCATCTTTAGCACAACGACATTCAGTCAGTTCATTAGTGTTAATTGAGCAAGCATTAACTGACCATCTACATTGCCCTGAGCACTTTGACAGGATCTTAGGAATATAAAGATGAGTGATACATGTTTCCCAATAATAGCCATTATGTATCTCATGATTAAATGTGCCAGGCTTGCCATTAAGTACTTTATACACATCGTCTCATATAACTCTCAAAGCAATACTATGAGGAAATTGAAGTTCAGAGAGGTTGAGTAACTTGTTTAAGGCCATACAGTAACAGGGAGCCAAGCCGCCTCTGACTATAAAAGCCAGGGCTCTTAAACCTTATGACTCCTGCTATTCAGTGCTGCCTCTCAAGTTCCTTGAGAATTCTTGCCCTCTGAAGAGCTCATAGTCACCTTAGACCTTTTTTTTGGGGGGGGGGGGTGGTAAATTCTCTATTTTTTTGTAAATTAGTTTTGAATCCTTTTTGCTGTTGATAAGCCCAGTTATGTAATTATGGCCTCAACTGTTAATAGAGTGACTCTACAATTAAAAACGACATTGGAGGAAGCCCTGTTTGCTGGACAGAGCCCGCACCTGGCCGACTTCCTGGCATTCTGGATTTGTGGGCCACTTATAGCCTGGCAGTCGTTGTGGTCCGCAGCTGCCGTGGCTTATCACAAAGGCACATTTAGGATTATTGTTGAGGAGGCTGGGGATTCCGCCCCAGTTAGTTTCTCTTTGTCTCTCTAAAGTCTCAGAAATTACAACATGAATAAACATAGTCCATTTGCATTATCTTTCAGCAAATTAGAAATCAAATTGCAGTGAACTAAATATGTAATTTCTCAGAAGAGGCTCCCTATTCTTCTAATCATGAAACATTTACTGTTTTTTACATTGCTTTTTCAAGGAGCCAGTTAGACACATTAAAATTTAAATCTTGGAGATTTACATCACTGTTTTTCTCTTCAGGTTCAAATCCACATTAATAATATCTACCAAGAAAAAAAAAAAAACAGTATCCCAGAACACCATTATATTTGTATTAACACGATTTTTGTTTCATAATTCTGAAGTTACAAATCAATAATAAATGATTATACTATATTGTTAAAATTTTTTAGATTTGACAGTGTAATCGTGGTTGTTACAAAACCAGAGGCTTTGTCTTGGAGACACTGTGGTAGATTGAAAAACCTGGCCACAGTGCAGTTCCTCCCATCAAGGGAATACATCCACTTTCCCACTGCGTGTGTCTGGGCTGATGTTTTGATTTGTTTAGACTGATGGAATGAAGTGGAAGTAATGCCATGTGGGTTCAGAAGCCCAGACCTCCAATGGTCTCATAGTTTCCACTTACATACTCTTAAAATGCTGCCATTGGGCTTCCCTGGTGGCGCAGTGGTTGAGAGTCCGCCTGCCGATGCAGGGGACACGGGTTCATGCCCCGGTCCAGGAAGATCCCACATGCCGCGGAGCAGCTGGGCCCGTGAGCCATGGCCGCTGAGCCTGCGCATCTGGAACCTGTGCTCCGCAACGGGAGAGGGCACAACAGTGAGAGGCCCACGTACCGCAAAAAAAAAAATGCTGCCACTGCCACGGAACGAAGCCAGACTTTTGAATGATGGGAGATGACATGGAGAGAGAGCCACCACTGACAAGCCAGCACCAAGACCCCTGACAGTGAGGGAGGCCATCCTAGACCTGCCCACCCCACTCAAACCACTAGATGACCACAGCTGCATGAATCACCCAGGGGAGACCATTAGAAGGATCACCCAGCTGAGCCCAGCCTGAATTGCAGAAGTGTGAGCAAATAAATCGTTGTCATAGGCCACTATGTTTTGGGGTGGCTTGTTACAACGGTGATGAATAACTGATACAGGCAAACATACTGAAATATTTATGGATAAAATGATATATTGTCTTGGATTGACTTAAAAGCAATCTGATGGTAGGGAAAAGTTGGTGGAGGTATGTTTGAAGAAGATTGGCTGTCAGTTAATAATTGTTGAAGCTAGATGATAGATGTGTAGGGGAGTTCACTACTCTATTCTCTCTCCCTTTAAAATTTTTAAATTTTTGGATATGTTTGAAGATTTCCTGATAAAAAGTTTTTTTTAAACGAGTCAGTATTGTAATATTGCGAACCAAGTGGAAAATTACCTATCTAGTATGGTATAACTTAAACTTTAATGTTGAATATTAGAAGACTTCATGTCTGGTCTCATAAAACAAAAATTAGAATCGAAACGAAAGAAATCAGGCTAAGAGGAAATATGGTGCAAAGAAAGGGCAGAAAACTTAGGCTGTTTCTTGAGCCGTCAGAGGCTGAATGAGTGCTATAAATGTGCATGGCTACCAAGTTTTAAAATTAAATGTTAGGAAAGAAGCATCGATCCGAACTCTTTTTCAGTCACCTGTGAGTCAGACTCTATGCTGAGTACTGGAGTTGTAACAAAGAGCTCATCCCGACCTTCTTGTCTGCCCTTGGACACACTGTAATCTCTTTAGCCCAGAGGTGGGAAACTCAATGCCAACGGCCTGGTAAGGTATGTACACAAGTGAGGTGGCTACAAGTGGGGAGCTGTGGCAGTGGGCAGCATGTGCTGGATGAGGACCAGGGAAACACCCAGAAAGGTCACTGCAGCAGAGGGAGCTGGTTCTCCCACTAGCATCTCTCCTGTCTCACAAGAGACTTTTTATCTAGGCACCGGGCAGCCCAAAATAAAGACTGCATCTTCAGCCTCCTATATGGCTGGGTGTGGCCATGGGATTGAGATTTGGACAGTGGTTGCAAAAATAATATGTGCAACTCCCAGGTTATGCCCTTTAAAGAGAAGTGTCACATCCTCTCCTTCCTTCTCTCCCTTCAGCGCACTGCTGAGACAGAGTAGACATACAGACAATCATAACTGCCCCCAGGATGGCGGCTGGGCCACTCTATGAATTTGGGGAGCCTTAAACATCTTTGCCTTTGTGGACCCCTTCCTCCATAAAAAAGTATTAAAAGTTATATTTTACAACTGCATCGATATAATGGCACATGTAATCCAGGCTGGATTCATTTTTATATATTCATTATTATAATACTCATGTTTTTCTTCTGATTCTAAACCAAATTAAAATTAAACATTTTCATGGACCCCTAAAAATATCACAGGACTTGGGCACTGCCTGCTGCGCCACCCAATGGGTAAGTCAGCCCTGGATGGTGGAGCAGTTAGAGAGAAGAGCCAAGGTACTGGGGAGGGCCACGCCAGACAGGACCCTCCCAGAAAAGAGAATAAACATCTGCCTTTTAAAAATCACAGTTATAAAAAAAAAAAAAAAAAAAAAAATCACAGTTATTAGGGACCTCGCTGGCATCCATCTGAACCTGTATGTCTTCTAATTGAACCCAGTTACTGGAGGCCCAGGAGGCTCCCTAAAGGGACTGACATCATGAAGGATGCGTAGGAATTGGCCAAGTGAATGGGAGAGGGTGAGGGAGGGCATTTCAGGCAAGAAAACAATTTGAGCAAAGGCTGGGAGGAGAAAAAGTGAAAGGAACTAAAGGATTTCATTATGGCTGGAGTTTAGGATGCAAGGGTGTGTGTATGAGAGAGAGTGCTGAGTGCTTGGGTCCTTTGGTCTGTTCTTGGGGCCGCCCCTGTGTTTGGACATGCCCTCTCATCTCCTTATCTCCAGTGACTACTGGAGCCAGCGGAACATGAATGACCAGGTGTCCACAGACGGGCTGTGTCCAAGAGGAGAGCATGTGTTCAGTTTAAGGGGCCACCACTGGCCAGCTTCTGCCATTGTCACATGAGATTGCAGGCCCAGGGTTGAGAGAGTTTCCAGTTATCTAAAGAAACCAGAAATTTGATTTTGCTTGCAAAACTCCTGACTTATAAATGTAGGCCATTAACTAGGATTACAAACAAACACTGTTTATGCCCGTCGGGATCCTGGGCTGAGAGCTGGCACCCTCATGCCCTTCTGTGAGGCATCACCCTTTTCCCTCCTCAGTCTCCAGTGGGGGCAGTCCTTCAATGACAGCATTTGGAATTGCGGGACAAGGCTGGATACGGAATCTTTAAAAGGCTAAAACAACCTTTTTCAAATGCTTTGACTCAATTGGGGTTGGTACCACTGTTGATTCTTTTTTTTTTTTTCCCCTGTTCTCTCCTTTTCATTTTTTTCCCAATTTTTTTATTGTGGCAAAATCACATGTAACATAGATGTACCATCTTAACCATTTTAAAGTGTACAGTTCAGTGGTGTTAAGTACATTCACACTGTTGTGCAGCCATCACCACCAGCCATCTCCAGAACTCTTTATATCTTGTAAAACTGAAACTCTCACCCATTAAACAATTCCTCATTGCTCTCTCCCCACAACCCCTGGCAACCACCATTCTACTTTGTCTGTATGATTTTGACAACTCTAAGTAGTGCATGTAAGTGGAATCCTACAGTGTGCATTTTTCTGATTTGTTATTTCAATTAGCATAGTGTCCTCAAGGTTCACGCACGTTGTGGCATTTTACAGAATTTCCTTTCTTTTTAAGACTGAATAATATTCCATTGTATGTATATACCACATTTTTCTTATACACTGATTCATCAATGGACTCTGGGGTTGCTTCTGTGTGTTAGCTACTGTGAATAATACTGCTATGAACATGAGGGTACAAATACCTCTATTAGACCCTGCTTTCAGTACTTTTGGATATATACTCAGAAATTAAATTGCTGGATCATAGGGATTTATTTTAAATTTTGTGAGGATACTCCAAACTGTTTTCCACAGCAGCAGTACCATTTTAAATTCCTATCAATGTTGCACACGTGTTTCAATTACTCCACATCTCCAGCAATTTTTTCTTCACTATAGCCATCCTAATGGGTGTGAAGTGGTACCTCGTAGTTTTGATTTGCATTTCCCTAATGACTAGTGATGTTGAGCATCTGTTCATGTACTTCTTGGCCATTTGTACGCCTTCTATAGAGAAATGTCTATTCATGTCCTTTGCCCATTTTAAAATCAGGTTTTTGTTGTTATCATTGAATTTCAGTTCTCTGTATACTCTGGATATTAATCCCTTATTAAACATATGATTGAGTTGTTTGTTCTTTTTCTAGGCCCTTAAGTTTTAAAGTTAGGTTGTTGGTTTGAGAGCTTTCTTGTTTTTAATGTAAGGTCTTATAATTATAAATTTCCCCCATATCACTGCTGGTGCTGTGTCCCATAAGTTTTGGTACATCGTGGTTTAGTTTACATTTGTCTCTAAGTATAATTTTCCTTGTGATTTCTTATTGATCCATTAGTGTTTAAAAATATGTTGTTTAATTTCAACAAATTTGTGAATTTTCCAATTTTCCTTCTCTGCTATTGATTTGTGTGTGTGTGTGTGTGGTATGCGGGCCTCTCACTGCTGTGGCCTCTCCTGTTGTGGAGCACAGGCTCCGGGCACGCAGGCTCAGTGGCCATGGCTTATGGGCCCAGCCGCTCTGCGGCATGTGGGATCCTTCCGGACCGGGGCACGAACCCACATCCCCTGCATCGGCAGGCAGACTCTCAACCACTGCGCCACGAGGGAAGTCGTGCTTTTTTTTTTTTTTTTTAATTTATTTATTTAGTTTTGGCTGTGTTGGGTCTTTGTTGCTGCACGCGGGCTTTCTCTAGTTGCGGCGAGCGGGGTCTACTCTTCATTGCGGTGCACGGGCTTCTCATTGCGGTGACTTCTCTTGTTGCGGAGCATGGGCTCTAGGTGTGCGGGCTTCAGTGGTTGTGACATGTGAGCTCAGTAGGTGTGGCTTGCGGGCTCTAGAGCACAGGCTCAGTAGTTGTGGCGCACGGGCTTAGTTGCTCCGTGGCATGTGGGATCTTCCCGGACCAGGGCTGAAACCCGTGTCCCCTGCATTGGCAGGCGGATTCTTTACCACTGCACCACCAGGGAAGCCCTGGATCATGCTTTTTTATCCATTTTGCAAATCTGCAAATCGAATCTTTTGATTTGAGAGTTTAATACATTTACATTTACAGTAATTACTGATAAAAGAGGACTGACTTCTGTTATTTGCTATTTGTTTTCTATATGCATTATAGCTTTTTATCCCTCATTTCCTGCATTACTATCTTCTTTTGTATTTAGGTGTTTTTGGTTTTTTTACTGAAACATTTAAATTCCTTTCTTGTTTCTTTTGTGTATATTCTCCAGCAATATTCTTTGTAGTTACCATGGAGATTACATTTAACATCCTAAAGTCATAACACTCTAATTTGAATTTATGCCAGCTTAACTTCAATAACATTAAAAAAAAACTCTGCTCCTTTACGGTTTCATCCCAAACCCTTTTGGTTCTGGATGTCACAAAATTACATCTTTATATACTGTGTGCCCCAAAACATAAACTAATATTTCTTTTAAATGATTTAGTCTCTTAAATTATATAGAAAACAAAGTGTAGAGTTACAAACCAAAGTTAAAATAATACTAGCTTTTAGACTAACAATTGTTTCATTAAAATGCATCAGTCTCAGGGTCCCTGGTGGTGCAATGGTTAAGAATCCTCCTGCCAATGCAGGGGACATGGTTTCGAGCCCTGGTCCAGGAAGATCCCACGTGCCATGGAGCAACTGAGCCCGTGCACCACAACTACTGAGCCTGTGCTCTAGAACCTGCGAGCCACAACTACTGAGCTGCATGCCACAACTACTGAAGCCTGTGCACCTAGAGCCTGTGCTCTGCAACAAGAGAAGCCACCGCAATGAGCAGCCCATGCACCACAACAAAGAGTAGCCCCCGCTTGCCACAACTAGAGAAAGTCTGTACACAGCAACAAAGACCCAACACAGCCAAAATTTAAAAATATATAAATGAATAAATAAAATTTAAAAAATTAATCAGTCTCTTAAATCACATAGAATACAAATAGTAGAGTTACAAACTGTCATTACAATAATACTAGCTTGTGTAACTGTCCATGTATTTACCTGTATTGAGGTCTTTATTTCTTCATATGACTTCAGGTTACTGTCTAGTGCCCTTTCATTTCACCCTGCAGGACCCCTTTGAGCATTTCTTGTAGGGCAAATCTGTTGGTAACAAAGTCTCTCAGCTTTTTGTTTATCTGGGAATGTCTTAATTTCTCCCTTATTTTGAAAGATAGTTTTGCTGGATATAGGATTCCTGGTTGGTTGACAGGTTTTGGGTGTTTTTTTCTTTTTTTCCCCATTTTAGCACTTTGAATATGTTGGCCCACTGTTCTAGCCTCCAAATTTTCTGATGAGAAATATTCTCATAATCTTAATGAAGATCCCTGTACGTGACAAGTTGCTCCTCTCACTGTTTTCAAATTTTTATCTCTGTCTTTTGAAAGTTTGAATATAATGTGTGTTGGTTTCTTTGAATTCATCTTAATTTGAGTTCATTGAGCTTCTTCCATGCTTATATTCATATCATTCAGCAAATTTGGGAAGTTTTCTGCCATTATTTCTTCAAATATCCTCTTTGCCCCTTTTTCTGTCTCTTCTCTTTCTGGGACTTCCAGGATGTGTATGTTGGTCTGCTTCATGGTAAGCCACAGGTCCTTTAGGCTCTGTTCACTTTTCTTCTATCATTTTTCTTTCTGTTCTTCATCTCAATAATTTCCCTTGTCTTATTTTCAGGTTCACTGATTCTTTCTTCCACCTGCTCAAATCTATCTTTGTATCCCTCTAGTGAATTTCCCATTTCAGTTATTGTACTTTTCAGCTCCATAATTTTTGTTTTATAGGTTTTCTCTTTACTAATATTTCCATTTTGTTCACAAATCATCTTTCCCCACATCTTCCTTTAGTTCCTTGAGCATGTTAAATACAGATGTTTAAAGTCTTTGTCTAGGAGATCTGCCCATCAGTGCCATAAAGTTTTTTCAGGGACCGTTTCTGTTGTTGTTGTTGTTGTTTTAAGGGTTATACTTTCCTATTTCTTTGTATGCCATGTGCTTTTTTTTTTTCCGTAAACTAGACATTTGAATCTACTAATGTGGTAACTCTGGAAATAATATTTTTACATTTCCTTAGGGTTAGCTGTTTTGTGTTACTATTTTTGCTTATTTTTTATTGTTGTAGGGTGTCTCAGTGCCAAGAATCAGCTTGAGGTGTAAACTTGAGGTATTTTTAGGTCTTTGGTGAGCCTGCACCTTTCCCTGAGCATGTGGAGTCACTTTCTAATTTTCCCTGTATATGTAGTTGCTTTTCAATGTCCTAGTCTTTAATGTCTGTCTCCCAAAAGGGAAAAAGAAAACTGAAGGGGGGTGAGAAATGGTGCCAGTCCTTTAACTCCCCAGAAATCACTTCAGCTGGGTAGGGGGAGCTTACAACAGTGGGGAGAGATCAGCAACAGTGACAGCCCGTCTCTTTACCTGCATCTCTGTGATGAGAAGCAGCAACCAGTGATCAGAGCACAGATCCCCAGTATTTGGAGATCAGGGTGCTTTTTGCCCACCTTGGCTCCCACAAGCTGTGTATAAGTTGCTCCAAGAACATGTGCACAGCTGCCTTCAAAGGTGCTGAGCAGTGGGAGATGGGTAGCTGCTACTGTGCTAAGAGCTTAAATTGACCAAAATTAATTGCAATTGATGACAATTACTGTCCAAGCCTTCCCTTGGAAGTTGCAAACCTTCAATAGATTCCAGAGTTACATCACATGGATTCTGCCAGTGCAATTGTTGTCTAAGAGGGGAGACAGGTTCCTGGTGATTCCTACTCCACCATCTTCCCAGAATCCTCTCCCCAATTTTGAATCTTATGCCACAAGTTTCACTGACCCTTAATGAGAATCTATGAGTGAAAAAAAAAAAAATGAACACACTTGCTTAGAGAGTGCAAAGTGATTACCCTGTTCAGAGTGACAGGGAGAACATTAGTGAATATTCAAGTACTACTTATCATAATATTTAAGTTAAATATATATTCATTCTGTAGCTAACCGTGATGTAGTTGGGTTTCTGATTATTTAAAATAGCATTCATGTCATAGTCAGAGTTTAATTTTAATAGTTCTCCTCCAAGGACTGTTGACTTGTAATCTTGAAACCGTGCATATTTGTTAGAGAAAATTGCACTTGTTAAAATCCTTGTGGTAAAGAATGTGCTTGTTTACTTAAAATTATCACCACTATGGTTTTTTCAGAAAGTTGAATTTTCTTACCAGCTTCATCATAAGTAAGGACTGCGAGTAGTCCTTACTGATCTAGTTACAATTAATTCAACCAGTGTAAGTTCAACAGAAAACTGTCCATTTTCTTAATTAGACAGGGGAAGTATCTGAAAGTATCTTTCTTATCTGCAAAGGGAATTTTGCAGTGGTAAAAGTAAAGTAAGTCAGTGGTTCTAATAGATTATTTTTAAAGCACAAATCAAACTCTGATCCTTCTACATCTGTGTAGATAGTTTGTGTGAGATTGTTCAGGAAGAGTGGAGAATTAGAGCAAAAGAGGGCCTAGAGCAGAGCTTGAGGAGCATTGGCTGTTAAAATGTAGAACTATCATACAGCCCAGCAATCCCACTCCTGGGCATATACCCTGAGAAAACCATAATTCAAAACGAGTCATGTACCACAATGTTCATTGCAGCACTATTTACAATAGCCAGGACATGGAAGCAACCTAAGTGTCCATCAACAGATGAATGGATAAAGAAAATGTGGCACATATATACAATGGAATATTACTCAGCCATAAAAAGAAACAAAATTGAGTTGTTTGTAGTGAGGTGGATGGACCTAGAGTCTGTCACACAGAGCGAAGGAAGTCAGAAAGAGAAAAACAAATACCATATGCTAACTCATATATATGAAATCTAAACAAAAATGGTTCTGATGAACCTAGGGGCAGGACAGGAATAAAGATCCAGATGTAGAGAATGGACTTTAGGACATGGGGAGGGGGAAGGGAAAGCTGGGACAAAGTGACATATATACACTACCAAATGTAAAACAGCTAGTGGGAAGCAGCTACATAGCACAGGGAGATCATCTCGGTGCTTTGTGACCACCTAGAAGGGTGGGATTGAGAGGGTGGGAGGGAGATGCAAGAGGGCGGAGATATGGTGATATATGTATACATATAGTTGATTCTCTTTGTTATACAGCAGAAACTAACACAACACTGTAAAGTAATTATACTCCAATAAAGATGCTAAATAAAAAAAATAAAAATAAAGTTTTACATTAAACAAAAAACAACCAAAAAAAAAGATCCAGACTTAGAGAATGGACTTGAGGACAGGGGGAGGGGGAAGGGTAAGCTGGGATGAAGTAAGAGAGTAGCATTGACATATATACACTACCAAATGTAAAACAGATAGCTAGTGGGAAGCAGCTGCACAGCACAGGAGATCAGCTCAATGCTTTGTGACCACCTAGGTGGGTGGGATAGGCAAGGTGGGAGGAAGACGCAAGAGGGAGGGGATATAGGGATATACGTATGCAAATAGCTGATTCACTTTGCTATACAGCAGAAACTAACACAACACTGAAAAGCAATTATACTCCAATGAAGATGTTAAAAAAAAAAGTATCAGTGTATCAGATGCCTCTGTGCCTGCCTCACATCCTCCTGGCCCACCCTTTTTTTTTTTAAAGTTTAGTCATTCCTGCAGCAAACAGGCACATATATCCCACCAGCCCCTCCCCTCAGCTGCCTATGGAATCTCTAGATTTCTGTTGGGGTGGAGGTGGGGACTTCTGTGCCACCACCCATGCCTGTGAGGACCTACTGAGCCATTCAGATATGTGTGAAAACTTGGAGGTACTAGGAGTTACCCACCTTTAGGCAACCTTTGAGCAGTTGGAGGCAGCCTTACAATTCTGAAGTCCATTTTCCCTAGCAACTCGGCATCCCCAGTGGATTCAAGTCCCAGCTGCCCACAGCAGTGACTGGCTTCGTAGTACAGCTTTGGACTCATTCTCCCCCCCCAAACCCCACTCCCATTCCTTGGAGCCACTTTATAAAAAACTACACACATATCTGTCTCAGGGTCCAACTAGTGAATTAGAAAGCACTGTGTATTTTATATTATTTTTATTTTGGCGATGCCACATAGCATGTGAGATCTTAGTTCCCTGACCAGGGATCAAACCCATCCCCCCCTGCAGTGGAAGTCTTAACCACTGGACTGCCAGAGAAGTCCCAGCACTGTGTATTTTAAACAGAAAGATTTATTCAGAGAAATGGTTGCATGTGTGATAAGAGAAGTTGAGATGCCCACCAGTGCAGGGTGGGGAGACAGACCACAGCCTGAAGTCACTGACACCTCTAGGTAGGAGGGACAAAGGACAGAGGTGATGTCAGCAGGGCCTAGAAGACAGAAGCAGCACAGTGGGCCTGTCCAGCAGGAGCTGGAGCCATAGAGGAGATACCTTTACTGCTGGAGGTGCTGCCCTCTGCCCGCTTCTGGCAGAACCCAGCCAGAAGCCAGCGGACGTGGGAGCCTAGGAAATGCAGCCTTCAGAGGTTAGCTCACTGCAGCAGGGAATAGAGCAGGGGCAGGCAAGGAAGGGAGGGAGGACAAACTGGTCTGGACTGGCACAAAAGAACTGGCAGGGGATAGACATCAAAAGAGACTGAGAGTGAAGAGCCAGCCAGAAGTCTAAATTGTTCTGATTTTCTAAAACGTGCTTTTTAAGATTAAAACAATATTCCCAGTTAGGATATCCCCATGTTTCCTTGCTCTGTCAACTGAGGGGGCCTGGAAGCAACAACACTGCAGTAGCAGTGAGCACATCGAGTGCCCAGATCTTGGTTTACAGTACCATTCTTCAATGAAAGAGCAAGGGGTCCTCAGAGAAATGGCTGATTCTAGGACTAGGCAAGAGACATATAAGATGAGCCTGGAGCATCTTGTAGGGCTAGAAAGTAACGTGTTAAACACAACAAAATAAAACAAATTGCATAATGGTGGAGGTATGTGAAAGGGACAAAGGAGTCAAATAAAAGAGCTCCCAATGGCCAAATTTGGAACACTCGATCAACAAAATAAAGTAGTACTGGATTATAACCCAAAGTATAAAATAAATATCCAGGACTCCATACTTATAGATGATTGAATAAATAATTACATGGGAGTGGATAGACACATCTCCCATGCAAAAGAATTCCAAACAATTTATGTAGACACCCAGCCCTCCAGGAGGTGGAACATAACTCCCACTCCTTCAAAGTGAGCTGCACATCTGACTTTCTTCCAAGGAGTACAGTGTGAGAAGGTAGGGGGGTGGGGGGATGAGTACCTTTAGAGTGGAGAAACCTGACAAACACCACCTTAGCCAGGTGATCAAGGTCAACATCAACACTGATAAATCACAATGATAGTCTGTACCCTTGATATGGTGTGATGAGAATGGCACTTTATCTCTCAGTCTTCTTCCCCGAAACCCATAACTCCTGTCTAATGAGAAAAAAAACATCAGGCAAATAACAATTGAGGGTCATCCTACAAAACAGCTGACCAGCACTCCTTTACAGTCAAGGTCATTCAGTACAAAGAAAGTATGAGAAACTGTCACAGACAAGAGAAGCTTAGAGAGATAACAGCTACATGTAATGTCAGATCTTGGAACAGAAAAAAGGACATTAGGTAAAAAACAAAGAAAAATCGGAATGCAGTATGGACTTCAGTTAATGATAATGTATCAATATTTGTTCATTAATTGTGACAAAAGTACCATTTGTTAAAAAATTTATTTTATTTATTTATTTTTGGCTGCGTTGGGTCTTCGTTGCTGTGCGCGGGCTTTCTCTAGTTGTAGCGAGCGAGGGCTACTCTTCGTTGCGGTACACGGGCTTCTCATGGCAATGGCTTCTCTTGTTGCGGAGCACAGCCTCTAGGCACACAGCCTTCAGTAGTTATGGCACATGGGCTCAGTAGGTGTGGCTTGCAGGCTCTAGCGTGCAGGCTCAGTAGTTGTGGCATGTGGGCTCAGTAGTTGTGGCACATGGGCTTAGTTGCTCCATGCCATGTGGGATCTTCGGACCAGGGCTCGAACCCATGTCCCCGCATTGGCAGGTGGATTCTTAACCACTGCGCCACCAGGGAAGCCCCAAAAGTACCATATTAATGTTAGATATTAATAATAAAGGACACTAGACACAGGTCATATGGGAGCTGTTTGTACTATCTTTAGAATATTTCTGTAAATCTGAAACAGTTCCAAATTTTAAAAATTAAATATAAGGGCTGCTCAAGTGTAAAACTGTGTATCAGTTAGTTCTACAGGCATTTATTGAATGCCCTGTCTAGGCAGACCTGGGCTATAGGATCTGAAAACACAACAGATTCCTGCCCTCAGTAAACACACAGCCTGGTATGATGCAGGTATGTACCAATAAATACCAAATATGCAATAATAGAAATATATACAAGGCACACAGCAATTTAGAGGAGGGAGTGATTGAATCAGAAGGAGAAAAATTGTTAACCCAAATAGGATTTGAGAAATGCATATGATTTTGCTTGAAAGATAAGAGAGAGGAGAGACTTCCCTGGAGGGTCCAGTGGTTAAGACTTCGTGCTTCCACTGCAGGGGGCATGGGTTCAATCCCTGGTCCCTGCTGCATGGTACAGCCAAAAAAAGAAAGGTAGGGGATATTGTCATCTAAGACTTGAACCTTGAACACTGAGAGGACAAGCATTCGACCTATATATACCTGAACATAAAAATGAATACACTTAAGTCCTCTCAGAGATCTGTAGCATACTGATCTCTGGTGCTCTAGTCCTAGAGTCAAAGTGTCTGGATTGAGATCATCTCTCCATCTCATACTGTTTGTGTATATCAGATGCATCTCCCAGCCTCACTTGTCTCTTCAGCCTCTTGTTTTGCCTCAGCTGCCATACATGGCCCACACAAGTCTACCACCTGCTACGTAACTAGAGTTATGGTTTCTCCCACCATTTCCAGGCTTTGATAAAGTACCAACCCACAAAGCTGGGATCTAGCTTCCCCAGTGACTGCTAAAGAGGCCCGGTGACACCCCGGAAGTGTCGGGTTATTGACTCCCCATGGGGCAAATTTGAGTCAGTAGGAGAAAGACGGGAGAGCTGACAGCAAACGCTCTCCTCTTGTCCTTCCACTGGACCCTTTGCGTTGTGGTTTTTCCATGCAGCCAGTGTGGAGGTCATTCCACGAGCCCAAGCAGCTGCTCCTGCTGCAAGACAAGTTGAATTGCTTCATGGCTCATGGTAAAGTAGTAGCCAGTGTGGTAACACATCACCTGGCATTTGCTTCCCGACTTTCCCTGCCTCACTTCTCTTTCCCCCCACTCTCGTTGCCCTGGAATTGTACCTCCCAAGAGCATTAGCTCTTGGCCTTGACTTAGATTCTGTGTTTTTCATAGGAAACTTCAGCAAGTTATAGTTTCTCTGGGCCTCAGTTTCCTCATCTGTAAAATGGAAGAAATAATAGTACCTACCTCATAGGGATAAAATGAAATAATTCACGAAAAGCACTTAGGTCAGTATTTAGCATATGGTAAGCACTTGATAGATCTGAGCTATTGTTATCTAGAGCAAGCCCTCAGTTTTGCAGCTGTGGCTTATGAGGATCAGAGAGCTTGAGTAACTTGCCTCAAATCACTCAGTGATGAAAAGCAGAATTAGGGTGAGAACCTAAAGTGGTGTACCTGAGTGAACTCAAGAACATAATGCTGAATATTAATGTTTATAAACTAAACAACTAATTGACTTTATATTAATGAGCAGGTCTTGACCTTAGGCTACTGTCTCAACAGGAGCACAACAGACACATCAAGGTGTAGCATCCAGAGCCCTTCATCCAGGCATGCTCAGTAAGAGATCAGTATAATTTCAGGGAAACTGGGAAGGTTGTTACCCTCTAGAATCTTTTCTCATTCATTGTTTGCTACCTAAAATTCTACCTTCAGTATTTTTTTTTCCAAAAGGTCTTGACTCCTGTTTATGCAAGTTTAATAAGAAAAAATGGTACATTGAAGTTTTTATCTAATAGTTATCTAGCACAACTATTTATACATAAAAGGTCTTATGGAATAAATATTACTGAGTTAACAAATTTGTAAGAGTGCCTGTTTATACCCTGGTGAATATGTCATATAATAATGGTCCCACGGAGGATGGCTTATAAGAGATGAAGAGGCTCCAGAGTACTGAGAAATAGAGTTTGAGGGAGATTTAGGAGGTACTATCGGGCTTCCCTGGTGGCGCAGTGGTTGAGAGTCCGCCTGCTGATGCAGGGGACACGGGGTCGTGCCCCAGTCCGGGAAGATCCCACATGCCGCGGAGTGGCTAGGCCCGTGAGCCAGGGCCGCTGAGCCTGCGCGTCCGGAGCCTGTGCTCTGCAACGGGAGAGGCCATAACAGTGAGAGGGCCATGTAGCGCGCAAAAAAAAAAAAAAAAAAGGAGGTACTATCAATGAAAAGGTGAAGATGGGTAAGCTGAGGGCCTGAAAATTAATGTTACTCTATAAATGTTTTCCTAGTGACAATAGCAAAATTTTCTATTGCAGTACAGCTCTTCTAGATGTTATAGATGTCCAGGAAAAAGGAAAAGGAACTTCAGAGGTAGACTTTCCAAGCATGAGGAAACTCCCCACAGTACAGGAAGGGAGCAGGAAGGCACATGAAGAGGCAGTGACAGACCAAAAGCAGGAGCAATAGATAATTCTGCTAACTGTTGCCAAAGAGGAAAAACAACAAAAAATCAATGATTAGTGGATATAATTTGGACAGATTGCAAAAGAGCACAAGATTTGGAGGCAGAGGCTTGGGGGATTTTAGGTAAAGGACTAATTCTCCTGAATACCAAGTTAAAATAAGGATGATGATGATGATACAATACTTAGCTTATTGGGTTACATGGATTCAAATCACCATCCTAATTTTTCTCGTCATCAGTCTCCAGTTTAGATATTGGAAACTCACTTTCCTTTGAAGTATCCTTTTTCTTGGGATACGCTTTGCTGAAGTTTGTCTAGGACTCCTACTTGTTCCAACCTCAGGGCTGGCTCTGTGGGTCAGGATGATGCAGACCACTGAGGATGCCCACCTTCCAGCAGAGGGCTAGAAGCACGTGGCCAATAACTGGACACTGCTTTCATGTTATCTGATAAAAAATAGAAGGACACGTGATTGAGTAAATAAATGGGGGAGAGGAGACAAACTTCCCATCCAAATAATCTATGTAGATACTCCACCCTCAAGAATGTGGAACATGGACTTCCCTCGTGGTCCAGTGGTTAAGACTTCGCCTTCCAATGCAGGGGGTGTGGGTTCAACGCCTGGTCAGGGAGCTAAGATCCCACATGCCTCGTGGCCAAACAAAAAAACATAAAACAGAAGCAATATTGTAACAAATTCAATAAAGAGTTTAAAATGGTCCACATCAAAAACAAAAAACAATGTGGAACATAACTCCCCACTCCTAAGTGTGGTCTATGCATAGGGACTTTCTTCCAAAGAGTACAGTATGGAAAGGAGGGGTGATAGGGAGAGTAACTTTATTGTGGAGACACCTGACAAACAGCACCTTAGCCAGATGACCAAGGACAACATCAGTAGTCAAAAATCATGTAGATAGTATGTACCCTTGATATGATGTGATAAAAATAGCATTTTGCATCTGTGATCTTATTCCCCCAAACGCATAACCCCAGTCTAATTACAAGAAAAAAATCAGACAAATCCCATTAGAGGGCCATTCTACAAAATACCTGACCAGTATTTCTCAGTACTTTCCAATGTCATCAAAAATCAGGAAAGTCTAAGAAACTGTTACAGCCAAGAGGAGCCTAAGGAGACATGATAACTAAATGTAATGTGGTATTCTAGACAGAATCCTGGAACAGAAAAAGGACATTAAGCAAAAACTAAGGAAATATGAATAAAGTATAGACATTAGTTAATAATAATATACCAATACTGGTTCATTAAATGTAACAAATGTGCCATATTAAGTGAGATGTTAATCACAGGGCAAACCAGACGGGAGTTATGTGGGAAGTCTGCACTATGTTTGTAGTTTTTCTATAAATCTAAAACTGCCTAAAAAATAAAGGTTATTTTAAAAGTTTTAAAACAGGGACTTCCCTGCTGGCCAATGCAGGGGACATGGGTTCGAGCCCTGGTCCGGGAAGATCCCACATGGCACGGAGCAACTAAGCCCATGTGCCACAACTACTGAGCCCGCATGCTACAACTACTGAGCCTGCGCTCTAGAGCCTGCAAGCCACACCTACTGAGTGCATGTGCCACAACTGCTGGAGCCTGTGTGCCTAGAGCCCATGCTCCGCAACAAGAGAAGCCACCTCAATGAGAAGCCCACGCACTGCAAGGAAGAGTATCCCCTGCTCACCACGGCTAGAGAAAGCCCGCGTGCAGCAACGAAGACCCAATGGAGCCAAAAATAAATAATAAATAAAATTTTTAAAAAAGAAAGGAGAACAAGTCAAAAAGAAAGAGATGTCCCAGTACAATATACAATTGACAAATTATAGGGATTATAGTTCTGAAAGTTCAGTGGAGGGAGAGAGATCACTTCAGGCTAGACTTGCCAAGGAATATGTTATGGAAACAGTGGGTAAAAGACTGACAAGCTCCTGCTATTCAGACTAGTTTTAAGTAACTTGATTCTTTTTAAGCAGAGTAATTAGGGGGAGGGAGGAGAAACAGAACGTCCCATAAAGGAACTTTTGAAGCCTTTCAGTATTTACTCTAACCCCTTAGCATCAACTCCTCCCTAAATGGTATATGTGTCGGGATTTGCAGCATTAATAATTGCAAGTAACTTGTATGTAAAGGATATGAGTAACTTACATTTCCGTTCCAAAAGCAGGGAATGCAGTTGTTACATTAGAGCTTCTCTGCCCCACTCACAGTATCTTGTTATTACCAACTAATGCCAAAAGAATGGTTTTGTAATAAAATGATAGATGTATTCTTAAAAAAAAAAAAAGACAAGATGTTTACAAATATAAATTGAACCAATTTATTTTATGAGTAATTGTAATATCTTGATTAACTGATGAATTGTTCTTTAAGTCCAAAAGTAAGTAAAGTAAATAAACTTTAATATTATTAATACTAGTGAGTAATATATAAGTACTGACTTTATAAATCTTAAGGTCAGGCTTTGAATGCAAAGAGAAGTTCCTTGTTTGTGTTCTTTCTTAAAAATTTTTTTTATTTAAAAATAAAAAAAGTAAAAAACCCTTGGACAAGCCTCTATCTAGATTTTCCATAAGCAGAAGAAGAAGAGCAGTAGCTATTTCTCCAAATAGCAATTAGTAATGAAGTAATTCAGAATAATGGAAAGAGACAACATATGAAGCCGCATGAGGTTTGGCATATCTTTTGTTTTGTTTTTGTTTTGGGATTTTTTTTTTTTGGCATATCTTTGTACCTGCAGTGCCTAGCATAATATTCAACTCTCCTGGTTCAACCCTAATCTTTTTGACCCTTTCTTCTCAATCTCTTTTACTGCCTGCTCTTCCATCTGCTCAATTAGGAATCAAAAGTGATATGGAAGAGATATAGAGAACTATAAGAAAATCTGTGTAACACTCCAGCAATATATTTGAAAATATAGAGAAAAATCAATGGCTTCCTAGTAAAATATAACTTACCAAAATTGATCCCCAAAAAAGTAAGAAAATCTACACCAATCAAAACTCGTGGAAGAGATTAGAGGAGTGATTTCAATCTAAACTTTGAAAAAGCAGTGGGCCAGTAGATCTGGGTTCTATCTACGGTTTGATGCAGTGTTACTGCAAGTAGCCAGTGATGAAACTGTTACTGTCCTGCAAAGAGATAAGGAGCTTATGCCAGAACATACATCAACATACTACTCGTCAAGAAAGTCTTGCTAAAAACAAACAACTGATTTTATTAATGGTGTCTTGAAATGACCCCTTTGAATTGAGTAAGTCAACCTGGGGGTCCCAGGAACTATCAGAGAAGAGAACCTCTGAAGCAAAATGAACGTTTCGTATATTGGGATATATATTTTCAAATGAATATAGGCATATTCATTTGAATATTAAATGTGTTAAGGCCTTGTTATATTCTAAGCTGATGAGACTGGTGTATACAGCAGTTTTGTACTTTGTATTGATCTTGTTATAGGTTGGGGTGTAAAGGTAGTTTTTAAGAACAACTTTCATCTAGCCACTCAGAATTAAGCACTATTAGTATTTTGGGATATATACTTTGAGAAAATTTTCACATGTAAATGTACATGAGCTGACATGAGGCAGGGTTATTCTCCCCCAAATTAAATACTACACAAACTATTTTGCAATCTGCTTTTTTCACTTAAAAATGTGAAAGACCTCCCATATCAATTATAGATATACATTATTTGTAATAATTGAATTATATTCTATTGGTTGGATGTATCATAATTTAAAAATCAGTTCCATGTCAATAATTTGAATGTCTTGGTTATTTTATTTTATATTTTTTGGAACACACAGCTCGGCATGCGGGATCTACTTCCCTGCAACCAGGGATTGAATCTGTGCCCCGTGCAGTGGAAGCACAGAGTCTTAACCACTGGACCACCAGGGAAGTCCCTTAAACTTTTATATATTGTAAATAGCATAATGGAGAACATCCATTATGACCATTCCAGTACCCCCCTCCTCATTAACTCTTCTAGAACTGTTGCAATGGCTTCATAAATAATATCATTTTGTCTGGCACACAAAAAAATAGGCTGAACTATAAACTGTACATTTAGTGACAAAGTTGATTTGCATTTTCGTGCCTGCAGATCACGTTTTGAGTAGCACTGCTTTAACAAAAAGATAATTGATGTGTTGTTTAAACTACAGTTAACCCTTGAACAACACAGGTTTGAACTGCAACTAAGTGCGGGGTGCAGTTATAGGTGGATTTTTAAAAATAAATTCATACTGTATTACATGATTCAAGGTTGCTTGAATCTAAGGCTGCGGAACCGCGGATTTCAAACGACTGATGTGGGACTTGAGCAACCACGGATTTCAGTAACAATGGTGGGTCCTGGAACCAATTCTCCTGAAGATACCCAGGGATCAGGTATCCTTATTTCAGGCCATAGGGGGAAAAAAAACCCTAAAAATCTCTAAAACATGTATGAGGTTACCATAATCTTAAAATCCAAACAATATACTAACCCCCCCCACCCCTGAAAAAAAGAAGCAGGAAAGGAAGGAAGAGAAGACCTCTAGGCGTGGGACACCTGGTAGGAAACAAGGCAGAGGTCGGGCTCTGTAGCTGATCGCACTCTAGAGGAGGGGGATTGGCTGTAACATGGAAACAAAACACTGACAAATGCTAAGAAGGTAAAGTACAGCAATGTGGTGGAGAGTTCCAGGGGTGGGGGAAATCTGCTTTAACTGCTGTAACAGACCTTTTTTTTTTCCCTCCAAATCTACACCCTTCTCTCTTTCCCTTGATCAATCTACAGCTTAGCACTTACCTCTCAGATTGTCACTGAGGCCCTTTTGTTATCGGAAAACTGGGTTTACCTCTTGGTGGGTGTTGAGCCAATAGACACAACCAAGCCAAAGAGCAGGAGAGGGAAGGATTTATTACTTGAAGCGAGGAAGGAGAACACTTTCCCAACACTGCTTCCCCAACCGCAAAATTGCAGAAGTTTTAAGCTAAGGGTACATGCATATTCACGAGGGAGCTTGAGCAGAGGAGAATTCAGCATAGAATTGGGGCAAAGGTTGACAGAGTCGAAGCTTTAGTTGACTGATTCGGAAGGGTCAACATCATTCCATCCTCCACCTGAGTGGGGGCCTTAATTCTTTCAGAACGTAAAGATTTATTGTTATGTATATTCCTTGAAGAACCAGGACCCTGCCCCAAGGCTGCACTATTGTTTTCTTGTTTGTTCATCCCCTCCCTTAAGATCATTAATTACTGAGACCTGTTAAAGGGCAAGCATTGTGGCCAGGCTTAGATCACAAAATGGCTTAGGCCAAAATGGGCTCTCTTATGTCAAGAAAACCATTCCTGCTTCTCTTTTTCTGGGGAGCCCCGCTAACCTATCTGCCTACACTTTAGCAAAAGGACTGCTTTATCCCTCTTCCCATCACATGATAGTTGCTAAAAAAAGATGCTGATTAAGTTGCACAAAGGGGGGTTCCCTGGTGGCACAGTGGTTAAAAATCCGCCTGCCAATGCAGGGGTCACGGGTTCGAGCCCTGGTCCAGGAAGATTCCACATGCCGCGGAGCAACTAAGCCCGGGTGCCGCAACTACTGAGCCTGTGAGCCTAGAACCTGTGCTCCACAACACAAGAAGCCACTGCAATGAGAAGCCCGTGCACCGCAACGAAGAGTAGGCCTCGCTCACCACAACTAGAGAAAGCCCGCACGCAGCAACAAAGACCCAACGCAGCCATAAATAAATAAATGTATATTAAAAAAAAAGTTGCACAAAGGCTCTCATCTGATTATAACACTGAAGTAGCCATTAGTGTCTCCCTTTACCAAGGAGGACACTGGTTCAATTTGCCCAGGGTTGTTGGACTAATAATAGAGTTGGGATGCTAACCTCGGTCTTTCCCACTCAGTAACTCCATCCAGGTCACTAGAAATGCTATTGATAGGAGGGGTAAATTGAAGGGCAATCCATAAACCATCAGTGATTTGGTTTTAACTAATATCTTTCCCTCCTTTTCTCTTTACCTCTCTTTCTCCACTCAAAGCTGATGGACAGCTTGGTTTTAACATGATTAAAGCAATTCTAGAACGAACAACCAGAAAGTAACAACTAGGTTGAGGTTGCTTCCCAGAATAAGATTTTATTTGGATTAAATCCCAAATTCAGTCTGACCTGACGCTGTGGGTCAGCCCCAGGATATTTCCCAAAGAATAAACCAAGTTCCTCTCTATTTCCCACTCCTCACCAAGATGGCAAGTACTGGAGATGAAATGTCACAGACTTGAGGATCCAAAGCCTCCAACTCCTCCTCTCTTTGCCTGGGCTCTGAACCTCTGTGCATTCTCCCCATTCCCCTTCAGGAAAAGACAAACAGCCTTTGTTGAAGATGTGCATGAAGTTGACACAACCCTTCAAGACTGCAGAGGAGACTCCTTGGACAATCTTCAGAACTGGAGGTAACTGCTCTAGGCTTTCTAAATCAGCTCATTCTCACCTCTATAATGGTATCACAGCTAGGGTGTAGTTTCCTAAGTGTCCGAGAGCTTAAGTACTTCACAAGTTCTTTCAAGTGCAATTGTCTCTGGGTGTGTGTTGACACCTTTTCCACTCTCCTTATCCCAAGCCTGCCCCCAGCTTTAAAACCTTTCCCTAGGAGATCAATGTATCCCTCTAAAAGCACTCCCTTATTCAATTCTTAACTACAAGTCCGCCTTGGAAGGCCAAGATCAATCAATCACATGAATAGTATTGATTTCCTAAGTGCTTTCTTTAGTTTTTTTTAAATTAGTTTTTGAATAGATGATTTATGTACATTCTAATAATTGCAAAACAACAAAAAGGTATATAGTGAAATACAAGTCTCCTTTCTCTCTCTATACCAATCTGTCACAGATTCAGAAAAGTTCTGTGCCCTCTTTTTTTTTTTCTTTGTTTCTTTTACACAAATGGTAACATAATAAATACTCTGCTTTTCACCTAATATGACTAGGGGATGGCTCCACATCCATTCAGGTAGATTTGTGTAAAGGTTTTTGTGGCTGGAAATCATTGCATTTTATGAATGGACTCGTTACCAAACAAAGTTTGTGTCCCCAGGGCACAGTGAGGCCAAATAAACCAAAACATCTGAGTTTGGAGCAGAGAAAGGTTTATTTCAGGGCCAAGCAAGGAGAACAGGTGGCTCATGCTCAAAAACCCAGAACCTCCTGATGGTTTGGGGGGAAAAGTTTTTATAGGCAGAGTTTGGGGTGAGAGCTGCAGGGTGTATGACTTTCTTCTTTTTTTTTGTATTTATTTATTTGGCTGCATTGGATCTCAGTTGTGGCACACGGGATGGATCTTCATTGCAGCACATGGATTTCTCTCTAGTTGTGGTGCACAGGCTCTAGAGCAGATGGGCTCAGTAGTTGCTGAACACGGGCTCTAGAGCACGTGGGCTTAGTTGCCCCGCAGCATGTGGGATCTTAGTTCCCCAACCAGTAATCAAACCCGCATTCCCTGCATTGGAAGGTGGATTCTTAAACACTGGAACACCAGGGAAGTCCCTGTATGATTTTCTAATGATTGGCTAGTGGTGAGGCAACAGGGCTGTGCTCCAGGAATTGTGCTCAGCACCAAGTTACATCCTCCACCGGGATGGGGCCTTAGTTCCTGCAGGTGAACTCAAAGATATTGTTATGTAAGTTCCTTGAGGAGGAACCAGGACTCTGCCCCAAGGCTGCACTATTGTTTCTTGACTGTTCCTCCCTTGTTTCTGCATCCCCTCCCTTCCCTGATTAGCAACTGTTTGAACCTGGCCTTTGGAACTCAGGCACAGATAGGATTTGTACCTGGGAGCCCAACAGGGTCCTGCTTGGTTTCAGACTAGGAAACTGAGGTCAGGGACTCTTCCCAAACCTGACTTCATATATTGCACTGTCTTGCAGTAGATTTGTGGGTGATACCTTAAGGGCAAAAATGTTTGATTAGAAACCATATAATCAATTTTTTGATTATAAGAGGCTCAAGGAGATAGCTCTGGTGAAGGAATATGCTCTCCTTGTATTTGACATGAAACATTAGGCTAAGTGTCAGGGTCCCCTCATCCCCCTTCCCTACCTCCTTATAGTTTTGGAGGCTATAGGTACTTATGCCCAAGGGAAAGGGCCAGGTGGGGAATTAAATGTGTTCCACTAAAGGAGAGATTTGTCTCAGTCTTACCTGTATCAAAGTGATCATGGTTTTCATTTTATTTATTTTTATTTTTTATTTTTTTGGCTGTGCAGGGCGTGTGGGACCTTAGTTCCCCACCCCCATCAGGGGTTAAACCCACGCCCCCTGCTGTGGAAGCTCAACGTCTTAACCACTGGACCACCAGGGAAGTCCCCATCATTGTTTTCAATTATCATGAATTTCCTTTAAGCTATTGACCTTTGTGTTCCCTGTGGAGAGGCTGAGGCAGTCAAAGCTTGGGGAAAAGTGGGGTGGAATGAAGATGTGAGGCGGAGGGCTTCCTGGCAAAGGCTGATAGTAAGGCTGCTAGTTCTGACGTGAAATAGGATGGGAAAGTGGGGAGAAGCGGATATTAGGTGCAGGCAGATTCCAGGTAGGGTGGCTAGGCCCCCACCCCCACCCCTCCCCCACCCCACCCCTCCCCCACCCCCACCCCACCCCCTCCCCACCCCCCCCACCCCTGCAGGTACTGCCACGCCTCCACTTTTAAGGCAGCCCATTCGACCTCACCTGTCTGCTCTGAAGCTGCCCTACCTCCCCTTAACACCCAGGTGAGGGGGGCATCTCCCCTGGAATGGTGTTTCCCAGGAATGAAAGACACTTCTCTAACCCTGCCTAAGGGGATGCTCTGGTTTTCCAATGTCTGAGATGGCTTGAGTGTTACCCTGAAGATCAGAAACACCAGGCTGCATGCTCCCCACTCCGGTCTAGGTAAGATTGGGCCATATCGTTGCCCTCCATCCCATAAAATGTACCTGGAAAAACCTTGTCATATTGTTTATGATTTACTTTAAGATAAATCAGCGTGGGGAGTGGGGTATGTATTTGTGTGCTGGTTTTGATTTATCCCCTAGGGATGGTTAGTTACTATCTTTATTTTTTATTTTTTTGGCTGTGTTGGGTCTTCGTTGCTGTGTGCGGGCTTTCTCTAGTTGCAACAAGCAGGGGCTACTCTTCATTGTGGTGCACGGTCTTCTCATTGTGGCTTCTAGTGTTGCAGAGCATGGGCTCTAAGTGCGCTGGCTTCAGTAGTTGTGGCTCGTGGGCTCTGGAGTGCAGGCTCAGTAGTTGTGGTGCACGGGCTTAGTTGCTCCACAGCATGTGGGATCTTCCTGGAGCAGGGATCAAACCCGTGTCCCCTATGTTGGCAGGCGGATTCTTAACCACTGCGCCACCAGGGAAGCCCCAGTTACTATCTTTAATCCAGTGGTCATTTTACTTGACCCATCAGCAGCATTTAAGGCAGTCGCTCACTCCGTCCTCCTTGGAACAGTTTCAGAACAATATGTTCTCCACAGTTTCTGGCCGCCTTCCAGGACAATCTTTCTCAGCCTCCTTTGCTGGTTCCTCCTCTTCCCCCGGACCTTAAAGTACCCAAGGATCAATCCTGAAACTTTGTCTCCATTCTATCTCCTCTCTTGTTGTTGTCTCAAGGGTTTAAGTGCCATCTCTGCACTGATGACTCCCAAATTTATCTACCCAGGCAGGACCTCGCCTCTGAACTGGAAACCCTTCTAATTGCCCAATTGACAGCTCCAATATCTCACTGGTCTGTCAAAACCAACAGGATTTGTCCCTCAAAACCTGCTTCTCTCATTTTCTTCCCCATTTTGGTAAATGGCAACACCACTCTAAAAGTTTTGGTTTTGGCTTCAAACCCCCCAGACAAATAAAAACAAAATAACACAACCCTGGAGAGTTGTCCTTGACTCCTGTCTTTCACACCTCCTGTCTTACTCAGCTTAAAAACCACAGTCCTTACAATGGCCTATGAGGCTAACAATTGTGGGTGTGACTGAATTTAGTCCCGTTTCCAGTCTTGGTGAAATAATGGGGCAGGGTGAGCTTACATTCCCCACAGACCTCTCATTTTTGGAGGCTACAAATGTTTGCCAAAAGTGTCTAATAACTGAAAGACTGGATGGGCTAAGATCAGTCACAATAGCCTTATTTCCTTGCAATTAATTTCTTTTTTTAAAAAAAAATTTTTTTAAGAAATTTATTTATTATTTATTTATTTTTGCTGCATTGGGTCTTCATTGCTGCGCGCAGGCTTTCTCTAGTTGTGGCAAGTGGTGGCTTCTCTTGTTGTGGAGCACGGGCTCCAGGCACGCAGGCTTCAGTAGTTGTGGCATGTGGGCTCAGTAGTTGTGGCTCGCAGGCTCTAAAGCACAGGCTCAGTAGTTGTGGCACTAGGGCTTAGTTGCTCCTTGGCATGTGGAATCTTCCCGGACCAAGGATAGAACTCATGTCCCCTAAATTGGTAGGTGAATTTTTAACCACTGCACCACCAGGGATGTCCTGCAATTCATTTCTTTCTTTCTCTTTAAAATTAATTAATTAATTAATTTGGTTACACCGGGTCTTAGTTGTGGCACACGGGCTCAGTAGTTGTGGCACATGGGCTTAGTTGCTCCGTTGCATGTGGAATCTTCCTGGACCAGGGCTTGAACCCGTGCCCTCTGCATTGGCAGGCAGATTCTTTATCCACTGCACCACCAGGGAAGTCCTGCAATTCATTTCTTCAACAGCTATTTAATAAGCAGCTACTCTGTGCCAGACCCTGTTCTAGATGCCAGGGATACAGCTCTGAACAAAACAGACAAAAGTCTCTGCCCTTTTGGACTGTACATTCTAGTGTATGGATGTAAATGGATGGCAGACAAAATAGCAACAAGTAAGTTACATAGTATTGTGCTGGGAGAAAGCTCAAGCAGGGGAGAGGGGTGAAGAATATTGGAGAGGGCAGGGGATCTGTGTTCTGTGTTGGATGAGGTGTTCAGGATGGTCTCACTGAGCAGGCAACATTTGAATAAAGGCCTGAAGGACACAAGGAGTGAGCAGCGGTGTTTGGAGGAGTGCATGACAGGCATGGGGAACAGCAAGGGCAATGACGTGACCCTCAGCAGGAGTTGCCTGCTCTCTTCCTTTTAGTGGCACAGTGAGCAAGGACGAGAGCGTGCTCGGAGTGAAGTCAATGAGGGCAGTAGGAGGAGATGAAGCAGAAGTGGGGTCAGTCTGGCTCTGGCCACTGAAAAGGCCTACACACATGGCAATGCCAGGAGCAAGAAATACCCCTGGCACCCAGAATGTGGTCCCTCAATTCAATTGTGGGACCTCAATTGTGTCCCTCAATTCAATTGTGGTCACTAAAGGGAACCAGGGCTTCTGTGGATAATCACTGATTCCAGAGCTGGGGCAAGAAATGAGCATTTTGTCATACTAGAAAGCAAGGAAGCTTTCAGAGATGACTGTGTTATGTCCCAAAGACTCAAGTCAGGAGCCAATGTAAAGAGACTCTCAATGTTCAAAGATGGAATAATTTGAGCTTCTCCAATGGATTGAAATTCATCAAATATATTAAAATCCATGAGTTTATAATTATACCAGAAAAAAAAACCTCCTCATAGGTCACCTTTACAGGTTGCTAGGGAACCAACTCATCACTCTAAAAACTGGTTTAAAAAGGGAAAGAATTGAGCATTTGTCTTGTCTTTTCTATATGAACTGTATCTCAGGATAGCTGAATTG
This sequence comes from Aethalodelphis obliquidens, assembly GCF_003676395.1. Lineage (NCBI taxonomy): Eukaryota > Metazoa > Chordata > Mammalia > Artiodactyla > Delphinidae > Aethalodelphis > Aethalodelphis obliquidens. The sequence goes on along the minus strand of NW_020837960.1, from coordinate 16,783,660 downwards.
TTGTTAAGGAAAAGTTCTTGTTTCAGAAGCTTTCCAGCTTGCAGATGAAGGAAGAATTGCAGAATTAGGATACCATACTTTTCTAATCCCTAATGAAATAATAGATCTAAACAATGATCATCAATGGCTATTTTTAAAATGTAGATTTATTTATTTATTTATTTATTTTTAACATCTTTATTGGAGTATAATTGCTTTACAATGGTATGTTA